>NW_027555770.1:0-28876 GCF_003287225.1 Phascolarctos cinereus
GGGTGATGTGGGAGGCTTGAGGAGAGAAGGGAAGGTTTGGAATAGCCTTGTTGGGGGCGTCATCAGTAAACTGGGTGGCATCTCCCTGAGAGCCTCCTACTCTATCATGACCTCTGTCTCTTGCCCCAGGGTCCCAGCTCAGCCAGGCCATCATCCGTCATTACTACATGCCTCCTGACATCAGCCAGCTCTTTGGGACCATCCCCAGTCCAAGGCTGGATGACATATTCGACAAGAGTGAACTGCATTAGCACAGGCGCACCAGCTCGGCTGACTGGCATTCTCCGCAGCTACCAGGGCCCAGCCACTTGTAGGTATGTCCTATGGCCTGAAGAAGCCGTGAGGAGGGGGTGGCGAGGTCTCTCGTGGCTCTCACATGAATTCACAATGACTGTGTATGTGTTTAAGAATTGAAGTTCTTTTAGTGTAGGCAAACACAGAGGTGAGTTTGGAGCCAAAGGCCTTTCTAGAGCTGCAGTGGGAGCCAGGCCTGGGGGCAGCACAGACCGAGACCCCAAGAAGCTGCGAGCGACCTTGAGGGCCGGCAGCACCTGAAGCACCCACACAATGAGCTGGCAGCCCCTCTACCTATATATAAGTGCTAGGTAGCTAGTTTGAGGCTGATGTTGGGCTCCAGAGTTTTGAGGGTAGCCTAATGAAATGTTTTTCTTGACATGATGTGGAGTTCTTGCTGTTGGGGAGGTTCTTGGTTCTTGCTCAAGGAGCTGTGAAGCCTGGCCTGGGCCAGCAGCAGTGCCAAGGGTGGGCTGGTAGGGGAGATGGAGTCGTGGGCTTGAGGCATCAGAGTTCGGCGGGTACCTGGACTGGCACTGCGGTGACACGGCTGACCCCCAGGAGCAGGCAAGGAACAACAGAAGGTTCTGAGATGCCCGTCCACGCTGACGGCACATGTTCCAAGGATCTGTCTAGCTCTACCTTTCCCTCCCAGCCCTGACAGTCCCTGTCCTATATTCTGAGCCCCGCCCCCAGCTCAGACTTTCCACGTTCTCTCTCTCTCCCAATTTGGGGCACTTGTGTGTCCGAGGGGCCCAGAATTGGCCGAGGGGCATATGGGCAGCCAGGGTTCAGCGGGAATTGTTCAGAAACTCTTCTAATGTAGTCAAGAGTGTGGATCAAATGGGGGCCCATCTCCAGCGCAGCATCTAAACTTGGAAATGTTTGTGCCCTGCTGGGGGAAGAGTAATAATACCAATATCAATGATATAACAATAATAGCTCTAGTCCTTATGTCTCTCTAAGGTTTGCAAAGCACTTTGCAAAGGTTGTCTCTTATCCTCTCCACATTGGGAGGTAAGTGTTATTATCCCCATTTTTCAGATGGGGAAAACAAGTCAGGCAGCAGCTAAGTGAGTTGCCCAGGGCCACATGTAGCCAGTATGTGTCTGAGGCAGTATTGGAACTGGAGTCTTCTTGACTTAAAGCCCAGCACTCTTCATCTGGCTGCAGATACCTACTCTCTGTGTGACCCTGGTCAAGTCACTTAAGTGTTGTTGGCCTCAGTTTGCTCATCTGTAAAACGAGCTACAGAAAGCAATGGCTAACTGCTTTCAGTATCTCTGCCAAGAAAACCCCAAATGGGATCATGGAGAGTCAGACATGACTGAAAACAACGTATTATTTCAGGGTGATGATGGAGTGCTTCGTGCATTTGTGAGAACAACCATTCCCATTTTAGGATGAGAAAAATGAGGCCCTGACTCTCATCACCACCTCAAGGTCCAGAAGTGGAGCTGGAGCTTGAACCTGTGCCTTCTGACCCCAGAACCAGGATTCTCAGTATGAGAAGAGCTAGTGTTGCCATCGCCTTGCTATAGTACACCATCACCTCTCATCTGAGCTAAAAGTGCCTATGGTAAAGAAAGGTTGCCTTTACAGGTAACGAAAGAGGGCAGCTAATCCTAACTCCAACACTATCTGGCCTTGCAGCCCTTCTCTCACCATTTATTTCCCTTTTGGAGTTTATTTCTCCTTTAAAAAGAAATATTGAGACGGGGCAGCTAGGTGGTGCAGTGAAGAGAGCACGGGTCCTGGAGTCAGGAGGACCTGAGTTCAAATCTAGTCTCAGACCAGACACTTGATCAGACCCAGCTCTGCTGGACTTTCATGGGTTCATTTGTACAACCTGGCAACTGAAACATTTCTTTCTTTCCCTTTTTTATTTAGTTGTTGTGAGAAATCACTCAGAGGAGAGCTTCACTCCAGAATTAGGTAGACTACATTTGCACCATATATATCCCAGGTTCTGCTAGAAGTCAAACAGTGGAAGGAAGGCTATGGTCTTAATTAGCTTTGGAGGATCAAAAGTCATAAGCAACTGTACCAAAAGATGACCTCATTTCCACTCCATAATTGGGAAGATCTCTAGCATTAACTGTGTGAGGTTAGGCAAATGCCCTTTCAACAAAGATATTCAGTGTTTTCAAGACCCTCCCAACTCTGCCTGTCTGCATGCTGAGGACCCTTCTAGTGTGGCCAGTCTATATAGTCAGAGGTCCCCTTGGAGCAGTGACGTTCTGGGTTCCAATGTCCCTTTCAGCTCTGCAATTCTGTCATAGTAATATGATCTGCCCAATCTCTGATGTTTTGTGTTCCAAGGTCGCTTCTAGCTCTGACATTCCACAAAATTTGCTACTTATTTAACAAATATTCTTCATAGCTAAGACCAGCCATTTTCTTGTCCATATTTCCTCCCTGTTTTGTCCTTGTCAGTGGGCTACATTTACTCTTTGCCTGGTGCATCGTGGCTGGGAACGTTTGCTTGCTCATTTCTTTGATTATCCTTTGACATGGGTATCCCTCTCATCCATGAAGAAGAGCATGGTCATTGATCTCCCCAGTTTCTCAGGGCAGGGTTGAGCTGGAAGACAGTGTTTTGCTCACCCACAACCTTCCACCACCTACCTCCTGTATTTATTGAGGGGCCTGAATCATCTAAGGTCTCCATGTTCTAGGCAAGTTTCTGTGATTACAAATTGCATGCAGGGAAGGTGTTAGTAGAAGAATAGATTTTCCTTCTCTGGGAGTCCACCGCTGCCCTCAGGTGTCCTGTTCCTATCCCTGCATCTTCCTGATCAAGATGCCTTCTTCTCAGCCTCCAGAGGCTCCTGGCTCGGTGCCCGGGCCCCCGCAGGGGCTCTGGCTCCCATGGGTGATGCTCCTTGTGGGTAGGGAAGCATTCTGGGACCTCGGAGAATCCCCACCCTTCTCTATCAACTCTGCTTGTTCATTCGAGGTGGGAGTTGCCCGGAAGAAATTGCCTCCAATTTCCAACAGCCCAGGTGTGGTCAGGAGCAGGCATGAGCGATTGCCTTGGATGCTCCCATGTCCCTCTCAGCCCTGGCCTGTTTTTGTCTCCTTGTGCCTGGAGAAAGGAGCCTAAAATCCTCCTCTTCCCCAGACCACTCTTTTCCTCCTCTGCTCTGGGGGTTGTCAGGAATCCAAGTCTCATTCATGGGCTGGTGGTCTGCTACTGCTGCTGAGGCTACTGTGCTGTACCCCCACCCTACCCCCCACTATCCATGCCCTCCCTCTCTACTTCTTCCGTAAAGGGGGTGACCCCTGACTACGTCAAGGTGAGCTTAGCTTCCGCATCCCCCTCCTACCCCTCTGCCGGCCCCAGCAGCCTGCCTCAGAAACCTGGGACCCTGCACAGCCTCGGCTTTTCCTCCAACTGGAAGATGCACTTCCTTGCTCCAGGCTGGGTAATGGGAGTTGAAAGAAACCACGGGAAGGACTCCCTCCCCTCTCTTCTCCCCTTTCCATCTGTTCTGGGTATATACTAACCCTGCCCCTCCTGTGACATCACCATGCCTGCCCCTCCCGTCCTCCACCAAGATCAGTCTTCTTTGTGGAGGAGGAGGAGGAGGAGGAGGAGGAGGAGGAGGAGGAGGAGGAATAAGTTCCCTTTTTCCATGAATCTGGATGGCGGGTGTCACAAGCAGCTGGAGATCTGCCTGACCATAACCCTCTCCCCTTCCCTTCCCCTCCCCTGCTCAAGGATCCCAGAAGTTCCTGCACTGTCCTGCCTTGGTGGGTATGGGGTAAGCCCTTCCCCCTCCTCATTCCACTGCCCATCCTGCTGCTCCTCCACATCTCCCACTTGTATTCTCTTCTGGCCCCTCTTCAACCTTCTCCTGGACCTCCCCCACCCCAAATTGGCCTGTTTTAGTGCCCAAGGAGATGTGTGTGGGCATGGATGGGGGGTTGTGGGAGTATTAGTACCTTTGTTTATGCATGTGTTGTGTGTGTAGGTAGGATTATGCGTGTCTGTGTGTATGCATGAGTGTACACGTATGTACCTATGTGTGCCTGCTCCTCCCAGGCTGATTCCTGCGTGAGGCTTCCTGCTTGCCCAGGCCTTTTTCTATAGGTCTGAGGCTTCCGGGTGGCGTGGGGTAGAGTGCAGTGAGGTCCGCAGTGAAAAGCCTTTGGGGACACCCCCTCCCTCCCCTCTTTAGGTGGCCGTTTCCATCCTTCCATCCTTCATTCCTCCCATCCTGGGCTTTACCTTGCAGCTGGGAAGAAAGGAGACAGTCTAGGAACGAGCCTCCCCCTTCCCTTCCTCATGCTGAGAGCCAAGGGAGTGAATATTTCTTAGGGATGGGTGGATAAATCTTTTCTGCCAGAGGTGACTTGATCCTACAAACAGACAAATCCCTGATTTACTATTTGAATTAGGCAATACAATTTTGACTATCATTCTGGAGGGCACAAATCCTCTCTTAGACCCTTTCCCCATTCTTTTTTATTCTATTTAATGTTTCCTTAAAGGAATCCAAGTTGCAAGAGCCTTCTAGTTTAGTGGTTTTGAGTAGCGATTTGTTAAAAGCAACCCACTCTGGATATTTAATTTTCTTGTTAACTTTATGAAAATATTTCTTAAGGTAATTTATTTTATCCCAGTGTAAAGAACTTCAAGTTGGCTAATGATGATGGGGGTTATCTTGGGTCAATTTCTGCCAAGCAGTTGAATACCTGCAGGTTTTGGGCCCAGAACAGAGAGACATCCAACCAGGTGCTCTCCCCTTATGTGTGTGTGTGTGGGGGGGTAGCTTCAGCATCTTGAGAAGTTTGTTTATCCATGGGAACTTGGCCAAGATCTTACTTTATTCCAGCATTTTCTTTCTTTCTCTTTTTTTTGGCCAGGTAATGTGGACCACCTGAATTAAAAACTGGGGCTTTAAAAAAATAAATTCCTGACTAAATTTCAAAACCTGGGACATGTCAATCCCAATCTGCAGATTTTTACTCCTCTTTTCCCCCCAGGGTTTTTACTGCTTCTCCTCCAATGGGGTGCCAGCCCAGTAGTGCCCAGGCCGGGGTCTACAGCTGGGGCCACAAATCTCTGAAACAGTCTAGGAACTCTTCCCCTCTCCTTCTTCATATCATCTCTTTTGTTTGTTGTCCTTTAATGGAATATTTACTTTTTGTTCTGGTTTCCACCAGCACCGGATGAAAGGGGCATTTCCACATACCTTGTTGTGGATCACAAAGAGGGGACTCTCCCTGAACCTTTGGATCTCTATGATTTACAGACTGAAAGAAGAGAGCTGTGTTAATGTGCATGTCTCTCATTATGAGGGATATGGAGCATCTTGCCATAGGATGATTGATAGCTTGGATTTCTGCTTTTGAAAATTTACTTTTATATTCTCAGATTTATTGAAGAATGGCTCTTCATCTTGGAAATTGGAATCAGTTCCTGCTATACCTTGCACATGCAACAGTCCTCAGAGACCTTTATCCCAGAGATGTTTTTCCTCACTAAACTCATTTTAGCTTCCTTTGATCTGTTCATGCAAAAAGATTTTAACTTTATAGAAGCAGAATTATTCACTTGATTTTGTGTAATTCTCTCCATTGCTTGTTCTGTTATGATCTTTTGCCCTATCCATAGATGAGAAAATGAATTTCCTCCTTACTCCTTCATTTTGCTATTGATTCCCCCTTTACATCTACTTTTTGTGTCCCTTTGTATTTTAATTTGATAGGTGCTGTGTGGTGTTGATATCCTATCAAATTTCTGGCAAACTTCTTTTCCCTTATCTCTTGTGTTGTTTTTATCAAGTAGTGTGCCTTCCCCTGTCTCCACCCTCCCATCCCACACCACATGCTGAATATATTAAACACTTTTATTTTATTTGTTTGCTTCCGTATATTGTGTGACTTATCTTTTTCGTTGATTAACCTCTCAATTTTTAATATGTTAAAACAGTTTTCTGGATGGCTAGGTGTCCCACCGGGCCTGAAGTCATAAAGACTTATCTTCTTGAGTTCAAATCTGGCCTTATTTACTTACATACTTCCTAGCTGTGTGACCCTTGGCAAGTCACTTGTCCCTGCTTGCCTCAGTTCCTCATCTGTCAATGAGCTGCAGAAGGAAAGTGCAAACCACTCCAGTATCTTTGCCAAGACAACTCCAAATGGAGTAAAGAAAACTTAGAAGAGGCTAAACAACAACAATTGTTTTTGCAATCACTGATTTGTAGTATAGTTTGAGATCTACCATTGATGATCACTATCAACTAGAAAGGAACCAGTCTCTAACCTGTAAGTGTCCAGAGTGGAACAAAGCAGGCTGGAGACAGGAGAGTTAGAAATCAAACAGAAGTTTAATTTCAAAGTGAGGAAAATACTTGGAAGCAGAAGAGCTTCGGAGAAGGAGGTCTTATGGCTTATGGCAGCAGGGTTTTTATGCATGAAAACCACAAAAGGCAGGACCACCACATAGTCATTTTTAGATCTTGAGTAAACAGTTTCCACAGCAGGCCCATGCATACAGGCATGTTTGGGGCAAGAATGGCTTTATTGGGTCCTGGGGGAACAATCTCTGAGTTATTGGAATCATTGAGCATTGTGATTGTCTCAAGTCTTAAGTGTCCTTGAGCCTTGTGATTATTCAGCAGGTTATAGAACCAGAGTAAGCATGGTGGGAGCAGGAGTGCAGCCCCTCGTTTAGTTCACTTAGCAGTTCACTTGGCACAGGAATAGTTCAGAGTGTCAGGAGATGTGATTTATGGCTTTCTGCTGCAGTATGTCAGCTACTTAGGTCTCTAGGAAATAGGGAAGCGCAACAAATCTAAATAGCTCTCAATATTTCATATTAATGAAAATCATAAATCCCTCAGAGATGACCTGTTGCTGGTCAGATCGATACATTTTGCCAGTGGGTGAGATCATGCTTAGAGTGAGCGCAAAGGATTGTTCTTATGCTGAGCTCAGGACATGGCTTGATGGCTGGGCCTTACCTCTGGAGAAGAGGGCATCTCCTAATATCCTCATATCATTAACTCAAAACCCTTTCTTTCCTCCTTCCCCTCTCCATCATTACCATTGAGATATTTGACCTCCTTAAAATTTTTACTGATATTTTCAGTTTCTTAGATCTCCAGGGTATACCATGTAGCTCTCACTTTCCTCATTCTTGAGGCCCATCCCATGTGACAAATACTATTTTTTTGTTTTTTTTTAGGCAGAAAAGGAAAAGTTGGCAGAACTGATCAATGAATTTAGGAAAAGCTGTGCAATATCTAACAGTTGTGGACCTCTCATTTCCTGGACAGTGTAGAGTGATGGTGCCTTCTCATATTTTCTTTTCGGTCCTAATTATTCTTTAACATTTTGTTCCATGTGTTTTTAATGTTTTGGCATGTTGTCCTTTCCATTTAAGTTATTGTAATTATAATGAATATATACTACTTTCTTGGTTCTGCATACTTCACTTTGCATCAGTTCAGAAAGAGCTTTATATACTTCGCTGTACTTACCAATCCCATAATTTCGTTTTTAAATTCATTCATTTATTTTTAGTTGTCAGCATTCACTTGCACAAGATTTTGAGTTCCAAATTTTCTCTCCATCTCTTCCCTCCTCCCACCCCAAGAATGTGGGCATTCTGAATACCCCTTCCCCCAGTCTGCCTTCCCTTCTATCACCTCCCCCCTTTCCCTTCTAACTTCCTGTAGGACAGGATAGATTTCTATACCCCATTGCTTGCATATCTTATTTCCCAGTTGCATGTAAAAATAATTTTTAACATTTGTTTTTAAAAATTTCAGTTCCAAATTCTCTCATTTCCTCCATCTTCACTCACCCTTGCTGTGAAGGCAAGCAATTTGACATAGTTTATACATGTGTAGTCATGCAAAACACTTCCAAAATACTCATGTTATATTTACCTCTATCCTATACCACCCCTTGTTTATTCTGTTCTCTCTTTTGGCCCTTGCCCTCCTTAGAAGTGTTTACTTCTAATTATCCCCTTCCTCAATCTGCCCTACCTCCTATCATTTCCCCATTGCTGCTGCTGCTGTTGTCTTGGGCATTGTAGAAAATGTGTCTCAGTGTATTTGGATGGGTAGAGGCTGAATCTATGCCTCCACTTTGCTGCTGAAATTCCATTTATTACACTTAATTTCATAATGTTTTTAACCCATTTTTCACACCTTTGGTTCAGAATGGCATGTCTCTCCAGCAATTTAAGTGCCTGATACAGAGTCCAAAGTGTAAAATCCTCTTTTTTTCCCTCTTGCTGCTGCTACTCCTATTGGCTATTCTTTTTTTTTTCTTTTTTTTTTAAACAAAGCTGCAAAAATTGGCTCTGTCATCCTTAGGAGGCTGAAAACACAAACTCTCAGACCCTCCCTTTTATCTTTCTTCCTTTAAGACATGGTTTACTGATGAATGACCTATGACTATGACCTATGTTTCAGCACTGTACTCTCTTCAAAGAATATCCAAATGCCTTGGGATCACCTGTAACATGTATAGCTTTCAGTAGATAGCACAAACATCACAGTACCATAATATTCTAAAGAGAGTGACTTTAAAATATCCAGGTAATTTTAAATTTCAAATCTAAAAGCTACAATTCAGAGCAGATTTTGACATTCTTAGAGGTAACGACAAAGGAAGAGATCAGAGGCTGTAAATCTTTTCTCCCTGGGGACATTCCCCCCATTATACTATAGGGTAGGATAGATTTCCATACCCAATTGAGTGTGTATATTATTCCCTCCTTAAGCAAATCCACTGAGAGTAATATTCACTCATTCCCTCTCATCCCCCCTCTTCACCTCCAGTGTAAAAGCTTTTTCTTGCCTCTTTTATGTGAGATAATTTACCCCATTCTACCTGTTCCTTCCTCTTTTTCCCGGTATAATACTTTCTAAACCCTTAATTTTATCTTTTAGATATCATCCCATATTCAACTCACCTTCTGTGCCCTCTGTCTCTGTGTCTCTCTCTTTCTCCCTCTCTCTCAATCTATCTATCTATCTATCTATCTATCTATCTATCTATCTATCTATCTATCTATGTGTATCTATATTCCCTCCAGCTACCCTAATACTGAGAAAGCTCTCGTGAGGTACAAATACCATTTTCCCATGTAGGAATGTAAACAGTTCAACTTTGATAAGTCCCTTATGATTTCTCTTTCCTTTTTACTTCTTCATGACTCTCTTGAGTCTTGTATTTGAAAGTCAAATTATCTATTCAGCTCTGGTCTTTTCATCAAGAATGCTTGAAAGTCCTCTATTTCATTGAATGTCAATTTTTTTCCCCCAGAAGGATTATACTCAGTTTTGCTGGGTAGGTGATTCTCTGTTTTAATCTTAACTCCTTTGACCTCCGGAATATTGTGTGCCATGCCCTCTAATCCCTTAATACAGAAGCTGCTAAATGTTGTGTTATCCTGAATGAGTTTCCACAATACCTGAATTGCTCCTTTCTGGATGCTTGCAATATTTTCTCTTTTATTGGGAAGTATGGAATTTTGCTATAATATTCCTAAGAGTTTTCCTTTTGGGATCTCTTTGAGGAGGTGATTGGTGGATTCTTTCAATTTCTATTTTACCCTCTGGTTCTGGAATATCAGGGCAGTTTTCCTTGATAATTGAAAGATGGTACCTAGGCTTTTTTTTTTTTAATCATGGCTTTTAGATAGTCCAATAATGTTTAAATTATCTCTCCTGGATCTATTTTCCAGGTCAGTTGTTTTTCCAATGAGATATTTCACATTGTCTTCTATTTTTTCATGTTTTTGGTTTTGTTTAATAATTTCTTGATTTCTCATAGAGTCATTAGCTGCCATTTGCTTCATTCTAATTTTTAAGGAATTATTTTCTTCAGTGAACTTTTGAGCCTCCCTTTCCTTTTGGCCACTTCTGCTTTTTAAGGCATTCTTCTCCTCATTGGCTTTTTGGACCTCTTTTGCCATTTGGGTTAGTCTATTTTTTAAGGTGTTATTCTTTTCAGTATTTTGGGGGTCTCCTTTTGCAAACTGTTGACTTGTTTTTCATGATTTTTTGCGTCACTCTCATTTCTCTTCCCAATATTTCCTCTGCTGCTCTTACTTGATTTTCCAAATCCTTTTTGAGCTCTTCCATGACCTGAGACAAATTCTGATTTTTCTTTGAGGCTTTGGATGTAGGAGCTGTGACTTTGTTGTTTTCTTCTGGTTTTATGTTTTGATCTTCAAGTCACCAAACTAAGATTCTATAGTCCGAGATTTTTCTGTTCTTTGCTCATTTTCCCAGCCTATTCCTGATTTTTAACTCTTTCTCAAGGCAGGACTCTGTTTCCACTGTGGAAGATGTAGTTTTCCAAGCTTCAGGAGTTTCGTGCAGCTCTTTTCAGAGAGACTTCTAGGGACCTGTAAATTTTCATTTCTTCCAAGATGGTTTGATCAAAGGAGAGGTGTTTACACCTTTCCTGGCCTGTGCTCTGGTCTGTGAGTGACCACAAGCACTCTTTTTTGCGATGGAACTGTGAGGAAGATTCACTTTCCACTGCAATTGCCAGCTTCACCATGCCAGCACTCCTCCTCACCCCAGGACCACCACCCAGGAATGTGACAGAGATCCAAGCATGGGTAAAGCAAGAGAATCCTGCCTCTGTGCCAGCAAAGAAACCCCTGTAACCCCCCTCTGATCAGCCACTCAATCACCTCATCATCTGTGGGCCGAGAGCTTTGGGAGCAGCTGCACCACCACTGCCCAGCGGCTGCACCAGGGTTGGGTTTGGACCATACTCTTTTCTCACCCAGTTCTGACAGACATTTCCTGTTGACCTTCTACATTGTCTTTAGCGTTTGTGTGTTGAGAAGTCTGGAAACTACCTTAGCTGCTGGTGATTCAGTCCCCTGATGCATGCTCCAGGCTCACAGGGGCTCTGTCTTTGCCTACATGGCCCATGCTGAACTGCGCTCCTCTGCTAGCCCAGCGCAATAAACCTTTCCCATCAACCATCCAGGTTGTCTTGGGCTGAAAATTTGTTTCACTCTTTCTTTTAGTGGGTTCTGCTGCTGTACAATTGTTTTAGAGTAATATTTTAGGTGTTTGGAGATCTGGGGGAGACCTCAAACAAGTCACTGCTTTTACTCCTTCATCTTGACTCCACTCCCAATCTCATAATTTCTTACAACATAGTAGCAGTATTCCATTATTTTTTATTTATTCATTTATTTATTTTACACAATTATGGTTAAGTGACTTGCTCAAGGTCACACAGCTAGTAACTGTCAAGTGTGTGGTCCGAGGCCGGATTTGAACTCAGGGCCTCCTGACTTCAGGGCCAGTGCTGTATCCACTGCACAACCTAGCTGCCCTACAGTATTCCATTATTCATATTCCATACCTTCTTTATCAATCACTTCCCAGCTGATGAGCATCTACTTTGTTTCCAATTCATAGCTGTCACAAAAAGTACCATTATTAATATTTTGGAGTATATGGGAACTTTTTTTCTTATTATTGGCTTTCTTGGGTGTAAACCCAGTAATGGAGTCTTTCTTGTAAAACCAAAAACATTTTGTTACTTCTTATGAATAATTCCAAATTACTTTCCAAAATGATTGTTCCATTCCACAGCTCCACCAACTATGTATTTGTGTGCCTATATTCTCATACCCCCTACACCATTGACTTTTCATTTTTTTTCCTTTTAATTATGTTGCAAAAGAATACACGCAGGAAAAATACAAGAAATATAAAAGTTTTTTTTTTAAAAGTATACCTCCATCTACACTCAGAGTCCCTCAGTTCTTTTTCTGGAAATGGATAGCATCTTTTCACTGGGATCCTTTAGAAATGTCTTGGACCATTATTTTGATTAGAGTAGCTAAGTCTTTCACAGTTGATCATCTTTACAATATTACTGTTGCTGTATACATTTTTCTCCTGACTCTGCTCACTTTGCTGTGCATCAGGCCATTTGTATTTTCCCAGGTTTTTCTAAAGCCATCCTGTTCATCATTTCATATTGCACATTAGTATTCCATCACACTCATATAGCCCAACTTTTGTTACATTCCAGATTTGAAGGTGATCCCTTTGTTTACTAATTCTTTGCGACCATAAAAAGAGCTACTGTAAATATTTTCATACACATAGGTTCTTGTCCCCCCCCTTTTTTTATCTCTTTGGGATACAGACCTAGTAATGGTATTGCTGGATCAAAGTGTATGTACAGTTTTATAGCCCTTGGGGTGTAGCTCCAAAAGATTCTCCAGAATGATTGGAGTAGTTTACAACTCAGAAAACAGTGAATTAGTTTCCCAATTTTTCCACATCCCCTCCAGCATTTGTCACTTTCTTTTTCTGTCAAATTAGGCAATTTGATACATGTAAGGTGGCATCTCAGAGTTATTTTCATTTGCATTTCTTTCATCAAGTGATTTAGAGTATTTTTCAAGTGATTTTTAAAAATTTTTGTTAATTTTGAATTTAAATACAAAAAGAGAAGAAACGAATATTTCCATGTACATAGTACAGCATAAAAAGAAGATTCAATATAAAACCATGAAATTCCATTTCACAATGTTTATGGTTTTGAAAAACTGTGTAATAGATACTTCACATCATTTTTAAAACTTCCTGCTATGCTGTGTTTCCTTCTAAATTTTCTTTTGTTCTCTGCTCTGCAATTTTCATTTTTTCTCTCCCTCCCCACCCTACCCTACAGAAGGCTAGTATTAGACACACACACACACACACACACACATATATATATACATACACACACACATATACATATACATATACATACATATATATATGTATATATGCAAAACTATACTATGTATACTTCTATTTATCAGTCATTTCTCTGGATATAGATAGCATCTTACTTCATAGGTCCTTTGTAGTTGATTTGAGTATTTCTCTTCTTCTTCTTCTTCTTCTTCTTCTTCTTCTTCTTCTTCTTCTTCTTCTCTTCTTCTTCTTTCTTCTTCTTCTTCTTCTTCTTCTTCTTGGCAATTGGCATTAAGTGACTTACCCAGGGTCACACAGCTAGTAAGTGTTGAGTGTTTTCTGAGGCCGGATTTGAACTCAGGTCCTCCTGACTTCAGGGCAGGCACTCTATCCACTGTGCCACTAGCTGCCCCTTCAGTATTTCTAATACTCAAAAATGACTTAGTCATTCAAAGTTGTTCTTAGAACATTATGGTTGTTACTGTGCACAATATTTTCTTGGTGGTGCTCATTTGATTCTTCATTATTTTATGCAAGTCTTTCCATCTTTTTCCAAAATTAACCAGCTTATCATTATAGAACAGCAGCATTTCTTCACAATTATTTACCACAACTTATTCAGGGACTCCCCAATTGACAGGCATCTTTGGTTTCCAGTTCTTTGCTATCACAAGGAGAGCAGCTATAAATATTTTACAACATCAAAGTTCTTTTTTTTTCCCTAATCACCTTGGGAAACAGTGGCATTGCCGGGCCGAAGAGTATCCATGCTTTTATACTTCTTTGGGTGAAGTTCCAAATTGTTTTCCAGAATGGTTGGACTAGTTCACAACTGTGCCAAGTGTGCATTCGTTTCTCAGTTTTTTTACATGCCCTCCAACATTTGTCATTTTCCTTTCTTTTTTTTTTGCTCTTAAGGAGCTTGTGTTTTTTTTTTGGGGGGGTTTTTTTGGGTTTGGAAATGGGGGTTAAGTGACTTGCCCAGAGTAACACAGCTAGTAAGTGATATGTGTCTGAGGCCAGATTTGAATTCAGGTCCTCCTGAATCCAGGGCTGGTGCTCTATCCACTGCGCCACCTAGCTGCCCCCATTTTCCTTTTCTACCATATTAGCAATCTGAAAGGTGTGAGGTGGTAGCACAGAGTTGGTTTCATTTGCATTTCCCCAATTAGTAGTGATGTAGAGCATTTTTATGTGATTATTGATAGCTTTGATTTCTTCTTCTGAAAACTGCCTGTTCAAATTATTTGACCATTTATCAATACAATGATTCATATTTTTTATAAATTTAGCTCAGTTTCTTATATATTTTAAACATAACATCTTTCCAGAGAAACTTGCTGTCATTTTTTGCCAATTCCTTCTAATTTTGGGTATTAGGGTTTTTTTGTAGAGCTTTAATTCCATGTGATCAAAATAATTTCCCATCCTCTCTATCTCTTATGTGGTTATAATGTCTTCCCTTACCAGTCTATCTGACAGATACATTTTTCCTTCTTTCCCTGATTTACTAATAATGTCACTGTTTATGTCAAAATCTGTATCCATTTTGACCTTATTTTGGTATATAATGTGACCTGTTGATCTCTGCTTAGTTCTGCCAAACTGCTTTCCAGTTTTCCCAGGAATTTTTGTGAAATGATGAGTTCTTACTTCCAAAGCTTGGATCTTTTGTTTACCAAACACTAGATTACTGTGATCATTTCTGCTGTGTGTAGTGTACCTAATGTATCCCACTGTTCCACCCCTTTGTACGTTAGCCAGTACCAGATTGGCTTCCTGATCAGTACTTTTTATTGTACTTTGCAGTCTAGTACTACTTCACTGCATTCCTTCACATTTTTTTTTGGTAGATTCCCTTCATGTTCTTTATTTTATGTCCTTTCATATGAATTTGGTTATTTTTTTCTAATTCTATAAAGTAAGTCTTTGACAATTCAATTGTTATGGCACTGAATGAGTAAATGAACTTGGCTAGAATTGTCATTTTTATTGATTCAGCCTGCTGATGAGCAATTAATATTTCTTCTTTCTTAGATCTGTCTTTATTTGCATGAGAGTATTTGTAATTGTTTTCATGTAGTCCATGGATTGGTCTTGGCAGTGAGACTCAAGTATTTTATATTGTTTGCAGGTATTTTACCTGGAATTTTTCTTTCTATCTCTTCCTCCTGGGTCTTGGTGGTAGTGTGTAGAAATGCTGATGACTTACATGAGTTTATTTTGTCCTGAAACTTTGCTAAAGTTATTAATTTTTTCTATGAGTTTTTCTTTTTATTTGATTCTCTAGTGTTCTAAGTATACCATAATTGTCTGGAAAGAATGGTAGTTTTGTTTCCTCATTACCTATTTTTATTCTTCCAATTTCTTTTTCTTGTCTTCTTGCTATAGCTAGGATTTCTAGTACAATACTGAATGCTTGTTGTGACAATGGACAACCTTGCTTCATTCCTGTTGTAATTTGGAAGTCTTCAGATTATTATCATTACAGAATGCTTGCTCTTCATTAAAAATGATATTACTTATCATTTTAGGAAGAGTTCTGTTGATTCGTATGCTTTCTAGTATTTTCAAAAGAATGGATGTTTTATTTTGTCAAAAGCTTTTTTCTGCATCTTTTGATATAATCACATGATTTTTTGGTTTTATTATTAATATAATCAATTATGCTGATCGTTTTCAAACATTGAAACAGTTGTGCATTCTTAGTATAAATCCCACTTGTCATAGAGTATGATCTTTGTGATATACTACTATAATTTCCTTTCTAGGGCTTTATTTCAAATGTTTCACTACTATTTGTTAACAAATTTCCTTAAGGAAATTGGTCTACAATTTTCTTTCTTTGTTTTTGCTCTCCGTTGTTTAGGAATTACAACCATATTTTTTGTTGTGAAAGGAAATTGACAGGACTCTTTCTTTACCTATTTTTTCAAAGAGTTTATATAGTATTAAGATAAGTTGTTCCTTAAATGTCGGGTAGAATTCAATAATAAATCCATCTGGTTCTTGTGATTTTGTTTAAATGAACTCATTTATGCCTTGTTCAATTTATTTTTTTCAGATGGGGTTATTTAAGGATCATATTTTCTCTCTTGTTTAAGTGCGCTATATATATGTATATATACACACATGTATGTATATGTATATATATACACATACATATGTATATATGTATATATAATATATATATTATACATTTGTAAATATTTGTCCATTTCAATTAGATTTTCAGTTTACCTGGCATATGATTATGCAAAACACCTCCTAATAATTAATTTAATTTCATCCTCATTGGTTATGCATTCACTCTTTTCATTTCTAAGACAGTAATTTGGTTTCCTTCCTTTTTTAATCAAATAACCAATGGTTTATCTATTTTATAGCATTTTTTCCCATGAAACCAACTCTTAGTTTTATTAGTTTATTTTTTAAATTTCAGTGTTATTAATCTCACCTTTGATTTTCAGGTTTACCATTTTGATATTTAATTTGAGATCTTTAATTTCTTCTTTTTCTAGTTTTTTTTTTTAACTTCAGGACCAATTCCTTGATCTGTTCCTTCTCTGTTTTATTGATTTAAGCATTTAGAGAAAGACAATTTCCTTCAGTAGTGGTTGGTTGCATCACACTATTTTTGGTATGTTGTCTCATTGTCGACATTCTCTTTGATGAAGTTAATGTTTTCTGTGGATTTGTTTTTTGAACCACTCATTCTTCAGGATTAGATTATTTAGTTTTCATTAATTTGGAATCTCTTTCCACACCCTTTATTGAATGTTGTTTTTATCACACTGTGGTCTATAATGGTGCATTTAAGATTTCTGTTTTTCTCCATTTCTTTATGAAGTTTTAATGCCTTAATAAATAGTGGGTTTCTGTGAAGGTCCCATGTACAGACAAGAAAAAGTTATATTCCTTTCTATTTCCATTCAGTTTTCTTCAGAAGTATGTAATATCTAATTTTTCTAAGATATTATTCATCTTCTTAACTCCTTTCTTATTTATTTTATGCCTAGATTTGCCTAACTCTGGGATGGGAAAGTTGGAGTCACCCAGTAGTTTAGTATGACTGTTTTCTCTGTAAGTCTTCTAACTTTTCTGTTAAGAAGTTGGATGCTCTGCCATTTGGTGCATATTTGTTTAGTATTGCTATTATATTATTTTATTAAGATACCTCCTAGCAAGCTGTAGTTTCCTTGCTTATCTTTTGAATTAGGTCTGTTTTTGCTTTTACTCTGTCTGAGATCATGATTGTTACCCCTTTTCTGCATCTTGATCTTCCTTGTCCCCACTGCAGCTTTTCATTGTCAGGATTTTTCTTTGCTCATTTTCCCACCTTATTGTTTGATTTTATATTTATATTAATGTTGGTTTCTGTTTCCAAGTTGGGACAGTGGGGAACTGCAATATCTCATGCTTCAGCCTTTTTCATGCTACTACTTTTAGAGTTTGTTCTGGAGGTTTGGAATTTTTCAGTGGTTGCAAGGAAATTGATATTGGGGTAGGTGTGGTCACTGCTCTCGTCGTCTGTGCTATGACTCTTACCCAGGAATATCCCTTGGAACTACAATCAGTACAGCTACTCAGGGTCCCTGCTCCCTTGTGACAAGAAGCAATAATGTTCCTCAGCTTCCCTTATCACTTGTGACTGAAAACAGTACTATTCCTCATGGTCCCTACTCTCTCTTTCTGAAAGTGCTCCTTTGCATTCTTGAACTGTGGCACAGAAGTCTGTATAAGCAAGAGTTGCCAAACAGATTCCAGTCTGCATCCAGTGCTAGTATATGGGTCCCTTGTAATTCTTTCTGATGAATTTCTTCAAGATCTCTTTACTATCTCTGGGTTGCTATCTGCTGCCATCACCCAATCCTCCCAATGGTGTTTCATCCACATGGACTCCAGGCCAGCCCTCCCTCTGTGCTATAATCTCTCCTTCCAACCTCTTAAGTTGTCTTGGACTAGAAGGATACCCCACCCTAACCTTTTGTTGGCTCCGCCAATCAAGAATGATTTCAGCCTCTATTTTAAAGTTGTTTGGAGGAGAATGCTGAGAACTTGCCTTAGTGCTTCCTCTACTCTGTCATCTAGCTAATAACTTCTTGAATTGCCTTAGTGATCATTTGTTCCTTCATGAAGTACAAGAATCACCAAAGGTATATGGGCATTTTCCTAACTTTGAACATTTCATTGGATGCCCCCCCATACTTTGAATGCTTTCACTCTTTTCCCACTTAATATTATTTTATTTTTTCCAATTACATGTAAAGAGAGTTTTCAACATTCACTTTTATAAGATTTTGAGTTCCAAATTTTTTCTCCCTCCTTCCTCCCCTATCCCTGCCGCAAGATGGCAGCAATTTGATATAGGTTATATGTATACAATCATGTTAAGCACATTTCCACATTAGTCATGTTGTAAAGAAGAATTAGGGCCAAAGGGAAAAACCAATAGAAAGAAAAAATAAAACAAAAAAGAAAGAAAATAGTATGCTTCAATCTACATTCAAACTGAATAATTCTTTTCTGGAGGTGGATAGAGTTTTACATCATGAGTCTTTTGCAATTGTCTTAATTGTTGCATTGCTGAGAAGAGCTAAGTCTATCAAAGTTGATAATCGCACAATGTCGTTGTTACTGTGTACAATGTTTTCCTGTTGTACTCACTTTCACACAGTATCGGTTCATGTAAGTCTTTCCAGGTTTTCTGAAATCTGACTGCTCATCATTTCTTACAGAAAAATTATATTCTATTACATTCATATACAACAACTTGTTCAGCCATTCACCAATTGATGTCATCTCCCCAATTGCTGATTCTTGACCACCAAAAGAAGAGCTGCCATAAAGATTTTTTGTACATGTGGGTGCTTTTCCATTTTTTGTGATCTCTTTGAGATACAGACTAGTAGTGGTATTGCTGGATCAAAAAGTATGCACAGGTTTATAGCTCTTTGGGCATAGTACCAAATTGCTGTCCAGAATAGTTGGACCAGTGCTTTCCCTTTTCTTCTCCCCTTCTTGGCTTCCCTGGCATCCTTGAAATCTCAGATATAATCCCATCTTCCATAGTGAGCCTTGCTAGATCTCCCTCAAATTCTATTCCCTTCTTACTGTTTATTACTTCTACTTCATCCTGTCCATAGCATGGTTCTTCATAGTTCCTTGCATATTGTCTTACCCATTACACTTAGTTACTTGAATGTAGAGACTGCCTTTTGCCTTTCTTTGTATTCCAACCTTTATTTAGCTCAGTTCCTGGCATATAATAGGACCTGAAGAGATGTTTATTGACTGACTTTCTGGATCTGGTTCTCATTAACAGGGAGGAACTGGTTCCTGGAATGCAAATAGTGGGATGTTGGATGAAAATGACCAGTCAGTCCTTGAGTTTGTCATAAAGGAGAAGCAATTTGAGCTTAGCAGAGCTTGAGGCAGCAGTAGAGAGGCAACCCTCCTCACAGTTCAAGGGCAGAAGAGTGCTTGTGGTTGCTCACAGACCAGAGCACAGACCAGAAGAGTCATAAACACCTCTCCTTAGATCATCCTACCTTGGAAGAACTGAAAATTTACAGGTCCCTAGAAGTAACTCTGGAAACAGCTGCATAAAACCCCTGAAACTTGGGACAGCACACCGTCCACACTGGAAGTAGAGCCCTACCTTAACAAAGAGTTAAAAGTCAAGGAATAGGTTGGGAAAATGATCAAAGAACAGAAAAGTCTCAGACTGTAGATGCTTACTTTGGTGACAAAGAAGATCAAAACATAGAACCAGAAGAAGACAACAAAGTTAAACATTCTACATCCAAAGACTTCAAGAAAAATATGAATTTGTCTCAGGCCGTGGAAGAGCTCAAAAAGGATTTTGAAAATCAAATAAGAGAAATAAAGGAAAAATTGAGAAGAAAAATGAGAGTTATGCAAGGAAATAATGAAAAACACATCAACAGTTTGCAAAAGGAAACCCCCCAAAAAAAATACTGGAAATAGTAACACCTTAAAAAATAGACTAGACCAATGGCAAAAGAGGTCCAAAAAGACAATGAGGAGAAGAATGCCTTAAAAAGCAGGTGGAAAAGGAGATCCAAAAGGTCACTGAAGAAAATAATTCCTTAAAAATTAGAATGGAACCAAAAGAAGCTAATGACTCTGTGAGAAATCAAGAAATTATAAAACAAAACCAAAAGAATGATAGAAAGATGACAATGTAAAATATGTCATTGGAAAAAAAAAAGCTGACCTGCAAAATAGATCCAGGAGAGATATTCTAAAAATTATTGGACTGTCTGAAAGCCATGATCAATAGAATTAGAAATTGAAAGAATCCACTGATCACCTCCTCAAAGAGATCCCAAAAGGAAAACTCCTAGGAATATTATAGCCAAATTCCAGAGTTCCCAGTTCAAGGAGAAAATATTTCAAGCAGCCAGAGAAACAATTCAAGTATTGTGGAAACACAATAAGGATAACGCAAGATTTAGCAGTTTCTATATAAAGGGAACAGAGGGATTCGAATATGATATTCTGGAGGTCAAAGGAGCTAGGATTAAAATCAAGAATTACCTACCCAGAGAAACTGGGTATCATCCTTCAGTGGAAAAAATTGATATTCAATGAGATAGAGAACTTTCAAGAATTCTTGATGAAAAGACCAGAACTGAATAGAAAATTTGACTTTCAAATACAATACTGAAGAGAATTATGAAGAGGTAAACAGGAAAGAGAAATCATAAGGCACTTATCAAAGTTGAACTGTTTACATTTCTACATGGAAAGATATTTGTAACTCATGAGACCTTTCTCAGTATCAAGGTTACTAGAGAGAGTAGACATACATACATACATACGTATGGCACAGGGTGAGTTGAATATCAAAGGATGATATCTAAAAATAAAATTAAGGGGTGTGAGAAGAATGTACAGGGAGAAGGAGAAAGGAAGGGGTAGAATGGGGTAAATTATCTCACACAATATAGTCAAGAAAAACCTCTTAAAGTGGAGGGAAAGATGAGGGAAGTGAGAGTGAATGAGTGAATATTACTCTCAGCGGATTTGACTTCTGGAGGGAGCACTCAATTGGATGTGGAAATCTATCTTACCCTCTAGGAAAGTAGGATGGAAAGGGATAGTAGAAGGGGGGATGATAGAAGGTAGCGTGTATATATGTATACATGTATGTATACATGTGCATGTATATATGTATACACGTATGAAGATAGATAGATATAGATATAGATATGCATGCTTAATTGTGGCCTGTGGGGGAGGAAAGGAGAAAAAAGAACAAAGTAAAAAGTGTACAGCAGAAAGGAAAAGAAATCCAACAATCAAAGAAAAGATGGACAGCTCTCAACACAAGATGTAGTATTGATTATATAGCCTGTGTTGAAATGGAAGTTTTTTGTTATATATTTTGAATCCTCTCTTACATTCTGCTGTGAACATGACTTTTTTTATTTTCTCATTTTACATTTAAGTTTTAATGTTTAAGTTTATAATACGTTTCTTTTTCTTTTCACATCGTGTATTTGTTTTAGTATTTAAGTATAAAATTTTAAAAAATTTTAAAAAACTATTTGCTTTCTCTCATCATGGAGAGATTCTAGCCACCACACCCTAGGATACTGTAACTTAGATGACTTAGCTGGGTATGAGGAAATGAATATAGACAAGACAGGAGCAAAGAGCAACACTCACAGAAGAAACTGTGCAGTGAGTCCAGTGGAGCAATGTGCCAAGTGTTCGGCGCAGTGAAAGCAGTTTGATGCCATCACCAGAAGCATCACTGGAGGTATGAATTGCCCCTCCACAAGTGTGCCCCTATGTGGGGTCTTCCTGTGTGATTACTATGGATACTCATCCCCCACCCCTTTCTCCACTGATGGGGATAGATTTGTGGAGCCGTGTACTCTATGCATATTATGGGGGCATGTTCTGGTGCAAATCTTACTCTGCTATTTCATTAAAAGCCTTTCCTTTTGAACAATTTGTGTCCTTTGATTGATGAGAGAAAAAGGGTGCTCCTAAGCTCTCGTTTTGTGTGCCTGTGGACACATGGAGTATCTTGAAGGTGGGATAGGCATTCTGGGGACCCTAAAGGAAAGAAGAGGTGCCACAGATGCTACGTATTATTAAAGAAATGGCTAGTGAACCTCTAGGAAAGGGAATGGTGAAGAGAAAAAATCGGTATGACTTCATCTAAAATAGGCCAAGACAGAATAACTTCATTTCCATTTTGACAATGCTGCTAAAATGGTCAACCAGGAGAAGGTGGCAGCTACACCTTACACAGATTTCTGCAAAAATTTGATAAATTATTTAGTGCTCTTTTTTAGAAATGGTGTGAGGATGTAGCCCAGATGATAGTCAAATTATACCTGGAACTGCTTGAATGATTGAAATAAAAGGGAGCAAAAACTGGGAAGAAAGTCTCTAGTAGAGTTCCCAAAAGGTTTGTCATTGGCCCTTCACTGCTTAACATTTTTATTAATGACTTGGACAAAGAGCGTAGATGGCATCCTTATCACATTTACAGATTACTCCAAATAGGATGAAAGAGTCAAGATCCAAAAACTCTGGACAGGTGAAAGAATTGTTCAAAATCTAATAACATGAAATTTAATTGGGACAGATATAAAAGTCTTGCACTTGGGTTTAAGAAGTCAACTCTATAAGTATAAGATAGAGGGAAGCATAGTTACGTGGTAATTTATTTACAAAAAAAATTAGGGGGTTTAGTGGACTACAAGCTCAGTATGAGGCAGAAGTATGACATCACAATAAAAAACCGCAAATAGAATCTTGTTCTAGATTCAGAGAGGCCTGGATTCTAAGAAGAAGGAGGCAATAGGCCATCCATACTCTTACTGGGGACTTTCCTGTCCCTCTCCAGCTGATGGTGCCTTTATACTGAAATTACTTGTGTTTTACTTTCTATATAATTTGTAGATATAAAATTAATATATTTTGTACACACACAGACATAAAGTCACAGAGAGACCCACACTCTCTCACACACAATACATATATACGTGTGTGTGTGTATTTACATGTATATGTGTGAATGTACAAAATATGTGTATGTGTATGTATGTATATTTTGGCTTCCATGATAGAATATATCTATCTACTCCTCAAAGGGAGGGAGTAGTTGTTCTTTTTTGTTTTCTTTTGTTTCATAATTCCTACTGCCTAGCACAGTGTCTGGTACATAGTAGGTGTTTAATAAATGCTTGTACCTTGATATTTAGGGGCAAGAATGTCTTTCAATATTTATCAAATAATATCACAGACATGACTGTCTCACTTTGCTTATGTCTGGGCTTGGGAGGGAAAAATGTTATAACTGGGTATAGAACTTGCTGTATGGTGTTTGGTGGCATTTGTTGTAGTTTGGTGGTAGAAGGACACCTAACAAACTTTAGGTCCCACATTTAATACCTAACTGAATCTCTCTTTTCCTCCACTGTCCCTTTCAAGTCACCCTCTGCTCTCAAACATAGCCCCAGATATCTTGCTCTGATTTCCAAGGTCCTCCCTACACCGCCAAATTCATCTGCCTCTCTTGCTCTATGTTCTCTTGCAAACAGACATCTGCATGGTATCTTATTGCAATCCCTGATTCTCCTATGCTACTCTGTGCACAGGCCATTCCCTCAAGGCAATCATTGACATGCCAGTTGAGGAACTTCCTCAGTCCAGTTCCACTGCCCCTCCCCTGAGGCAATTGCTTCTCCTAGCAGTTCCAGCACAGGGCTGGAGATGTGGCAGGAATCTTTCTATTCCACCAGTTGCTCATCAAATGTTTCCCTCCTACCAAATGTGTGCTGGGCACAAGAGCTCAGCTGCATGGAGCTGTCCCTTGAAAAGTGCTGATCTGGTTTGGGGTTCTCATCCTCCCAGTTGCTTTTGTTCAGCTCACTGAAAATATCCCTTTCCTATGGAGTCCACCCTGTCCGTGTAGGGAAGGCAGTCAGAGCCTCTCTACAGGTACAGGTGTTGTCTGGTGAAACTCCTCAAGTGAGGTGGGAGGAAGGGAATGACAGATGGACTTATCACTCTGTACATTATACTGGGTCTCTTCTACTACATCAAATAATGCCATCATTTCTGCTTTAAAATCAGGTTCTACTATTTTCTCATGGTCACATCTTCTCCCATTCCACATTGGAGTAGGTCATTCTTACTGTTATTGCAGGAATTTCCATTGTGTATAGACTAGCTTGAAATATGAATCATAAAAGGGGGGGGCATCCAGTTCTGTGGTGATCTTAACAGGAATGTGATAGTGGATTCAGTTGCTGAATGAAAATAAAATGAGACCCCATATGGAAAGCCCATCCTACTAAAACCATTATTGAATTGGGGTGAAAGCTCCTTAATATGTTTGCTATAAAGCATGGAAGAGCAAGGGTGCTTGGAGGGGCACATGCGTGATTTTGAAAGACCAGTCACAGGGTTCCCACAATGAGGCCAATCATATTGATTGCCTCCCCATTGCTTTCCCCATCTTTGTGCCTGCCTTAATGCTGAGCATCTCAGATTCCCTTTTCAAGATGTTTCCATTTCAGTAGGGCTAGCATCTGCTGCACCTCTGCTGTCTTTGCCAGATGTGTGCATGGAGAAAAGGTATAAGGCATTTGAAAACGTAAACTCCAGAGGGTGGAATGTGATGTGTCATTCTTGGTAATATCTGTCATTGGCAAGAATCCCTAGTCCTGCTACAAGGGCACAGTATAACAATGGAGATACTCCTGTGTATACTTGTGTGATTACTCTGTGTGTACTCTGGCCTTTGAATGTCCATAGTGATAGCAGTAACTTAACCCCTAAATGAAAAATGTTTTACTGATGCCCTTTAAGGAAACCATTTAGGGAAACCAATAAGAAACACTTCTTACTGGAGAGGCTATCCCTAGTAGAATGCTTAAGGGACAACAAAAGCAAGAAGTAGCTCCCATTTCAAGGCCTTCAGAAAAGCCTTGTATTTAAGTGAGAATTCTTTCTCTTCCTAAAGGAAGTCTCCTGGGTGAAAGAAAAGTCTCAAGTATCTCCAGAGCATCCCTAGAGACCTTTTCAATTGGGAAGCCTACCTTGGCTGGAGATTCATACAACCCTTGTTTTATATGGCCTGCACCACAGTAGCCCAAGTACTGCCTTAGCTACAGCCATGCCTGTAACCCTCAGAGTCATCCACCCATCCCTGAAAACCCTCTGCCTACCAAATAAGGAGGATCCTTTCCTGCATTCCAGTCCCCTTCCCGGAGGACGGCCTTCATAAAGTAGCAACCTTCTTCAATAGAGCCTAGTGTAGAAAGGTCCTCTCCCATTTCTTCAAAAATCTACAAAACCAGTTTTGGAAAGTATCCTAACAAAAATCTGCATAATAACGAAACACAGAGATCAGCACTTCCTCATTTAAAAGGAGGGAGGGAATTCAGGGATGTTCTTAAAGTACATATCAAACAAGTTTAAAACTGACAGAAGTACTTTGGCAACAAAGAGACTGAACATTTCACTATGTATGTACATGCATACATATATGTGTATATATAAATACTTCATAGTAAAATTTTTTTTTTAAAAAAAGTAAATTAATTCCTCACCTGTGGAAGTGTCCAGTGTATCCGAAAGTATTCAATCTCTGGGGGAATCCTATGAAATAACAAAGATCCCAAAGTGGAGTACAAACGCACACCATAGGTGACACTCGACATGCATTTAACCAACAACGTGTGTTCAGAGAACCACTGAACACATGCTCGTCATGTGGATTTCTTTATAGAAATGGAGTGAGTTTCTGCTGTCAATCACACATCAAAAGGCATTGGTTACTGTCAGCAGAAATAATAGAAAGATGGTGCTTAAGGAGCCCAGATTTAGCAGTCAGCATAGATTATGGAAGGAAATGGTAGAAAAGGAGAAGCACTTCACTGCAATTTGTGAAATATTGGTACCTAATGGATAGCAAGACATGAACTGGTGGCTGGAATTATCCATCAAAAGCTCAATATTTTTTTTTAGAAGTGAACAGATGACAAATGTTAATATTACAAATGTAAACCTCAGGATATCTTTGAGAATTTAAAATATATTGTAATGGAGTTGGAACATTGTCATGAAACAAAACTATCACCCCCATCTCCTAGTCATGACATTCATCCATAAAAATTCAGGAACAATGTGTTTAATAGCATACCAAGTGTTTCTAATCTCTAATCTGCGTGGATGAAATGCTTTCAATGTATAGAGATCTAGGGGAAGAACAGAAAACTATGCAGGAACAGTATGAGGAACATTTGATTCCCACAGCCCACTCTCCTCCTAGAGTTTTTCTAAAGATGTATTCATAGAGCCTGCAGCAGATGAGTTAAACGTCCCAGTGCTGTTAATGAGTTACAAGAGACAGTAATTTTGTTCAAAGGTCTGCAGAACATTAAACAGAAAAGTATCAATAGCATGACAAGCAAACTCCTTCAAAAAGACTAAAAGAGATCAACAACAATAAAACACATCTTTAGCATGTCATGATTTGAAAAGCACTTTGCAAACATTTCATTTGACCCTTACAACAACCCTGTATTTTACTTAACATGGGTATTATTATCACCCCCATTTTACAGATAGAAAGTGGAGGTTTAGAGCGTTTAAGGGTCTTGCCTATGAGTAAGGAAGAACTGCAGTCTAGGTCTTTTGACCCCAATTCCAATTGTCTATCCAATATGTCAGTTCACTAATGGCAGGGTTTCTGGTTTTGGGAATGAATAAAACCCAAAATCTGAAATAGTTTTAGAAAGAAATTTTGAAGTCACTTGGTAGAGGAGACTAAGCCAGAAAGGAAAGTGTGGCTCTCATTGATTTGTTTTGTTTGTTTTATTTTGCAACATGGGTAATATGTAAGTTTACATGATTTCAGATGTGATCCTCATTTTCTACTATGTCTTGTGTCCCTAATCTATTCCATTGGCTCAGCACCCTGTTTCTCAGCTAGTACCAGATAATTTTAATGATTACAACTTTATCACACAGTTTAAGACTGTGTACAGCTAGGCCACATTCCTTTACATTTTTAAAAAATTAATTCACTTGATATTTTTAAGCATTTGTTCTTCCAAATACGTTATATCATGATTTTATAGTTGTGTAAAATAATTTGGTAGCTTAATTGATGATTGAATAAGTAAATTAATTTTGGTGCAATTATCATATTTATTATATAAATTCAGCTCATCCATGTACAACTGGTATTTTTCCTCTTTAGATCTGACTTTGTGTGAAAAGTATTTTGTAATTGTGTTTATTTTGTTTCTGGGTTCGGTCTTGGCAGGTAGACTCCCCAGCGTTTTATACTGTCTACAACTACTTTAAATGGAATTTCTCTTTGTATCTCTTGCTGCTAGATTGTGGTGGTAAGATACAGAAATGTTGATTATTTATGTGGTTTCATTTTATTTTTTATTTTATTTTATTTTATTTTATTTTTTTGGTGAGGCAATTGGGGTTAAGTGACTTGCCCAGGGTCAGGCAGCTAGTAAATGTCAAATGTCTGAGACTGAATTTGAACTCAGGTCCACCTGACTCCAGTTCTGGAGCTCTATCCACTACACCACCTAGCTGCCCATGGTTTTATTTTATATCCTGCAACTTTGCTAAATTTGTTAATTACTTCAACAAATTCTTTTGGTAGATTCTCTAGTATTCTCTAAGCATACAATAATATTATCTGGAAAGAGTGATAGGTTTCTTTCCTTATGGCCTATTCTAACTCCCATCATTTCTTCTGCTTTTCCTCTTACTATAGTGAACAATTCTAGTACAATATTGAATTAATGGTGGTGATTTGGGAAGGCTTCTAGCTTATCCTCATTACAGATAATGTTGGCTGATGCATTTTGAAAGCTCCTATTTATCACTTTAAGAAAAGCTCCGTTTAGTCCTATGGTCTCTAATGTTTTCCTAGGAATGGGTGCTGTGTTTTGTCACAAGCTTTTTGTGCACCTCTTGAGATAATCATATGATTTCTGCTGCTTTCATTATTGATAAGGTGACTTTTGCTGGCAGTTTTACTAATATTGAAACAGTCCAACATTGCTGGTATAAACACTACCTGTTGATTGGGCATGATCTTGGTAATAATAGTATTTTATTTAAATTTTTTGCATCAATATTCGTTAGGAAAATTGGTCTATAGTTTCCTTCCTGTTTTGGCACATCTTGGTTTAGCTATCAGCACCATACATGTGTGATAAAAGGAATTTGGCAAGACCTTTCCTTTACCTATATTCCCAAATTGTTTATATAGTATTAGAATTAATTGTTGGTTTAAAATGTAGCATAGAATTCATGTGTGAATCCTTCTTGTCTTGTGATTTTTTCTTAGGGAGTATGCTGAAGGTTTATTCAATATATATATATATATATATATAATATATATATATATAATATATATATAAAACATCAGTTATATATACACACACACACACACATATTAGGCAATTGAGGTTAAGTGACTTGCCCAGGGTTACACAGCTAGTAAGTGTCAAATGTTTGGTCTGAGGCCAGATTTGAACTCAGGTCCTCTGGACTTCAGGCCGGCTCTATCCACTGTGCCACCTAGCCACCCACAATTTATATTTTAATTACTGGTAATTTAAGTATTCTTTTTCTTTTTCTCTTGATATAGGTAACATATGTGTTTCTCAATATTCATCCATCTCACTTAGATTGTCAGACTTATTGGCATGCAATTTGGTAAAATAGGTACTAATTATTGCGTGAATTTCATTTTCATTTGGGTGAATTCACCCTTTTCATTTTTGATACTGTAATCTGGTTAGACAGTCATCTGGAACCATGGATAGAGTTCAGAGTCTGAAAGCAGA
>NW_027555771.1:0-28868 GCF_003287225.1 Phascolarctos cinereus
TATTGTATATTAATTATAATTATTATATTATTATATGTTATATATAATAATTATTATTCTAAAAATAAAAGTGAAAAGAGAACTAAGAGAACATTGATTACAATAATAGCAATATCATTTTAAGAATGACTTTGAGTGAATAAGTTATTTTAATTATTATAAATATACAAATTAACTCTAAAGGACATATGAAGAAAGACACTATCTGCATCCAGAGAACAGACTTATAAATAGAAGTACGTATAGGGTAATTATATGTGTGTGTGTATAGATGTATAAGTATACACACACACAGACACACACCTATTTGTGTCTAATGGTAGCCATCTCTAGGGCAGGGGGGTGGGTAGGGAAGAAAAAATAAATTTGCATGATAATTTTGTTGTATATTTGAAAGGAATAGCAAGTTGTGCATAGTAGATTTACAGTTTTATGTGTAATCATCTTTTTATTGTACTGTGTAATGGAAATGTTTGTTTTATTCCATAAATTAAAAAAAAATACATTTTTAAAAAAGTAATGAGGAAAGACTTGATTCGGGCAGACTCACTAGCAGGCTATTACCATAGCCTGGTGTGGGATGATGAGGGCCTATATCAGAGTGGTGGCAATGTCAGAGAAAAGAAGGAGGGCACATTTAAGAGATATTACAAAGGTGAAATCAACAGGCCTTGGCAAAGGCCTTGGTTATTGGGGGTGGGGTGGGGTATAAAAGACTGTGAGGAATTCAGGATGACCCGTAGGTTGCAAGCCTGAGGGATTCAAAGGATGGTGTTGCACTCTATAGTAATAGAGAAAGTAGGAGTGGCGGGGAAGATGGTTTGGGAGAAAGATAATGTATTCTGTCTTAGACATGTTGAGTTTAAGATGTCCAGTTTAAGACATATAGTATTAAGTCATAATTATGTGAAAGAAGAGGTTTCTTCTGATATGATGTTACCATTATCAGAAAGCCATGGTAATGGAGTTGTGGGGACAAAAAGGCAATAGTCACTGTGAATGTTCTTCATGATGGCATTAATACTTCTCCCATTCTGGGGCTGCCTATACCCCTTAGATACAAGCTAGAAGCTGTTGTTCTTGTGTTTTTCAATGTTGACCCATTATTCTGCTGTGGAAGAGCATGTTGCCTTTGAGGGAGGGAAAGGAGATCAAGGTGAGACCAGTTTGTGGCCAAACAGTGCTGCTCTGGAGTTAGTGTTCCTGGGTGGTATTCCCTGGGTGTTTGTACTCCCTAGTGTTAGATGAGTCTTGTATACTGGCATGTGAATTGCCTTAGGTATTGGCACAGAGAATTTTAAAGGGTTTAGGAATGATGAATCTGTTAAAAGATTAGTAGTGGCTATTTCCTAGACAATATCTTCTCAGACATTTCCTACTTGTCACAAGTAAAACACAGTGCTATTATATCCTGATACAAGTCTATTACCCAAAATGCCATTGGAAGGCTGGTCCCCCCTTAGTCAAAACTGCAAATCGTGAATCGTGTGTGTGTGTGTGTGTGTGTGTGTATGTGTGTGTGTGGCACTTTTCAATCTGACTTTATATTACCCACACAATTTAATGACTTGTTTCCAAATGCTGAACTTTATGTGCTCAGTCAGATCAATCTACATAGTAACTCTGACACCACTTTCATTCTTGCTTTTTATCTTTACTTGTGATATTTCTCACTCCAAGAATGTTCTCTCCTTTCCTTTTCACCTATCCAAATCCTACCCTTCCTTCAAGACGCAATTCAAATCTCAACTCTTCCATGAACTCTTCTCTGACTTCCCCAGAATGCCAGTGTTTCCCTCTCCTTTAAACTACTACACTACATATAATTAGTGTCATTCAATTTACCATTTAATCATGTACTATTTTGTAATGGCCTCAAATTTTTCTTACATGCTAGTCTTCTCTTCCCCAACTAGATTGGGAGATTTTTAGGGCAGAGATCACAAACTGCCATATTACTGTTTTCCACCGCAGCATAGTAGTAGGCTCTCAGTAAATATTTGCTGATTGATTCAAAGCAATTATGTTGATATATAATTTGATTAGTAGAGATTAGGGTCTAATGAAGAATATTTGGAAAGGAAAGATAACTGGAAAAACAGTTATGGTTTATAACTTCTCGTTAGTACCATGAATTCTACCAATCTAACCCTGACTTACTGTCCAGTTATGTGTAGTAACAAAAGATTATGTTTTTAAAACAAAGTTGTATTGATATCTTCTGTTTTTATATTGCCTCTGTTTCCTCTATATAATATACCTATACTCCCTTATGGAGACAGCCCTTTTAAAAAAATGGAATAAAAACAAAAAGAGGGAGAAAACAGTTCAGCAAAACTTACCAACGTATAGAAAAATACGCATAAAACATTACATGCAGTATTCTGCAAAGAAAATGGAGCAGAAACAGTTTCATTTCTTTTTTGGGGCCAAGCTCAGTTATTATTTTTTAGCATTTAGTTTTCATCATTTTGTTGCTGTTCTTTGCATTTACATTATTGTTATCTTTGTATATGTTGTTTTCCTGGTTCTGCCTACTTCACTTTGCATGAGTCCACAGAAATCCTACTACGCTTTTCTATAGTCCTCATATCCACCATTTCTTATAACATATAATATTCCTTTTCATTCATGTATAACAATTTTAGCTACTATTCCCCAAATGTTAAGCACCTCTTTTCTTTAGAAGTCTTTGATACTACAAAAAATACATTTATAAGTATTTTGTAACATATGAGACCTTTGCCTTCGTTGTTGACTTCCTTGGGGTATATGCCTACCAGCAGAGGCTTTGGTTCACTGTAAGGACATTTCAGTCACTTTCTTAGCATAATTCCAAATTCTTTTCCAGAATGGTGGGACCAATTCACAACTCCATCAACAATATATTAATGTGCTAGCTTTCCCACAAGCCCTCTAACATTGGCTATTCTCATTTTTAAATATCACCTTTGCCAATTTTGTGGGTGTGAGTTGAAACTTCAGAGTTGCTTTGATTTGCATTTCTTAATAATGTTTTGGAGCATTCTTTCGTATTGTTGTTGATAATCTGAAATTCTTTTTAGAACAATTTGTTCTTGTCCTTTGACCACCATTCTATTGGAGGATGACTTTTGGCTATATACTTCTGTTATCTGCTACATATCTTAAACATAAGACATAATAATATGAATACAAGTGAAAGACTCAAACAATCAGCAATCAATTACAGTAAAATGATTGAAGATTTATCTATTAAAGTAAGACAACAGGTATTTCAGAAGTACAGAAAAAGCACTTCTGGAAGCTATTATATTAAATTTATGTTATGAAGATCAACCTAAGGACCATTTTTTAAAAAGAACAAGTTAAGAAGAAAAATAGTTGTCTTAAGCCTTTTTAAAGTCAGAAAGTAACAAACAAGTTCCCCAAAATTAGACCTTCACAGCAAGGGCTTCAAAAGAAGGTCAGTGAGCCTAGTGGTAAAATCAAAGGCTTTCTAGACATGAGCACGAGGTTTGGTTTTAAATCCCAGTTCTAAGGCTTATGTGAGATAACTTTAGGCACATTTCTTACCCTCTTTGAATCTCTATCAACCTCACAGGGTTCTTTTGAGGAAGGAACTTTATACTTTTAAAGTTTTTTTAAACAAATATGAATTAAGTGGAAGGTTTTTAATTGCACCATCTTATTTCCTTCCTGTTCCTTTTATAAAAATATCCCTAAACAGGTTCTGTCTAAACAATTTTGACTTAGAGTTGAATCTCAGAGTTGGAAGGGATTTCAGAAGGTAGCTAAGCCAACCATGTTAATCCAGTGATTTCTCCTTCCTCTGCAAGAAAGTATTTATTCTTTACACCATGGTGAAAGGACCAACCAATTGTAGGCCAGTGCCCCTTTTCCTGCTGTCATCTAAAGGGCACCAAAATCCTATTGGTTCAAAACCCTTTTTTTCTATTGGTCTACCACCAAATCTGAAACACTTATCATTACCATAATTTTTGTTCTATTTTCTCCAGTAAGGCCTTAACCTCTTTGAGCCTCATATTTTTCATCTGTAAAGTGAGGACGATAATACTTGCACTATTACCCTCAGAGGGTAATTAATAGTATAATAATAATAATAATAACAATTAGTAAATGTTATTTCTAAAGTGCTGTGACCTCATCAATATGAGGGCTCTCTCCCGTGCACTGAATAATATCAAAAAATGAAACTGATCATGTATTTAAAATTTTGAAATTATATTGATATATTTTTGTTTGACCTACATTTCACATTTTCATTTTTTGTTCTGAGCTTAAATATCCAAGACAAAATCATGTTTATTTCCATATACAAAAGAGTAAATTTAAAGACGATCACACATGAAACCACAAAACTCTTCCATGGATTGCTTTTTTAAAACATAAATTCAACATGTGATGACTTCTAAAGCTGTCCTTGTTTGTGTTTCCTTCTAAACTCCCATCTTTTCTCTTCTAGGCATTTAAAAAATGTTTCAGTGGTTAGATTTTTTTTCTTTTGGGGGAACACTACTGTTAACTTGCCTCTTCCCCCGCAATCTGTCTCAATCAATTAAAAAAAACCCCAACCTTGTGAAACCCAGGCTTACAAGGCTGGGAGCATTTTGCTTGCTCTTGAATATGCAGAAGGAGACTCCTAATTAGTAAAGAGAATGCTGACCTGATGCTGCACGTCTTCCTGAGGGGCAGAGGTGCTGTGAGAATTTTGGGGAGGAAACAGTCTTCAAAAGAAACATATGTGTTTCCAGACAGTATTTGAGGGGAACACCTGAGCTTCGAGACATTCTTTAAGATTGACTTAAAAGGGGAGGAGGGTGAGAGGGAGAGAAGAAAAGAAAAAGGGAGGGAGAGAGAAAGCGAAAGGGAGGGAGACAGAGGCAAAAAGAAAGAGAGAGAGGAGAGGGAAGAGGAAGAGAGAGAGAGAGAGAGAAGAGAGAGAGAGAGAGAGAGAGAGAGAGAGGAGAGAGAGAGAGAGAGAGAGAGAGAGAGAGAGAGAGATATATAAGGTACTAACTCAAAGGGAAATTCTCTGAAATACCTACAGAGGCAAGCTGGAAATTTGAGAGATATTGAAGAGCTGGATTCCCCTACATGACTCATGACTGTACGTTCTATAGACTCTCTCTCTCTCTCTCTCTCTCTCTCTCTCTCTCTCTCTCTCTCTCTCTCTCTCTCTCTCTCTCTCTCCTCCCTTCCTCTTTCCCTCCCTCTCTCTCTTTCTTTTTGCCTCTGTCTCCTCCCTTTCGCTTCTCTCTCCCTCCCTTTTTCTTTTCTTCTCTCCCTCTCACCCTCCTCCCCTTTTAAGTCAATCTTAAAGAATGTCTCGAAGCTCAGGTGTTCCCCTCAAATACTGTCTGGAAACACATATGTTTCTTTTGAAGACTGTTTCCTCCCCAAAATTCTCACAGCACCTCTGCCCCTCAGGAAGACGTGCAGCATCAGGTCAGCATTCTCTTTACTAATTAGGAGTCTCCTTCTGCATATTCAAGAGCAAGCAAAATGCTCCCAGCCTTGTAAGCCTGGGTTTCACAAGGTTGGGGTTTTTTTTAATTGATTGAGACAGATTGCGGGGGAAGAGGCAAGTTAACAGTAGTGTTCCCCCAAAAGAAAAAAAATCTAACCACTGAAACATTTTTTAAATGCCTAGAAGAGAAAAGATGGGAGTTTAGAAGGAAACACAAACAAGGACAGCTTTAGAAGTCATCACATGTTGAATTTATGTTTTAAAAAAGCAATCCATGGAAGAGTTTTGTGGTTTCATGTGTGATCGTCTTTAAATTTACTCTTTTGTATATGGAAATAAACATGATTTTGTCTTGGATATTTAAGCTCAGAACAAAAAATGAAAATGTGAAATGTAGGTCAAACAAAAATATATCAATATAATTTCAAAATTTTAAATACATGATCAGTTTCATTTTTTGATATTATTCAGTGCACGGGAGAGAGCCCTCATATTGATGAGGTCACAGCACTTTAGAAATAACATTTACTAATTGTTATTATTATTATTATTATACTATTAATTACCCTCTGAGGGTAATAGTGCAAGTATTATCGTCCTCACTTTACAGATGAAAAATATGAGGCTCAAAGAGGTTAAGGCCTTACTGGAGAAAATAGAACAAAAATTATGGTAATGATAAGTGTTTCAGATTTGGTGGTAGACCAATAGAAAAAAAGGGTTTTGAACCAATAGGATTTTGGTGCCCTTTAGATGACAGCAGGAAAAGGGGCACTGGCCTACAATTGGTTGGTCCTTTCACCATGGTGTAAAGAATAAATACTTTCTTGCAGAGGAAGGAGAAATCACTGGATTAACATGGTTGGCTTAGCTACCTTCTGAAATCCCTTCCAACTCTGAGATTCAACTCTAAGTCAAAATTGTTTAGACAGAACCTGTTTAGGGATATTTTTATAAAAGGAAACAGGAAGGAAATAAGATGGTGCAATTAAAAACCTTCCACTTAATTCATATTTGTTTAAAAAAACTTTAAAAGTATAAAGTTCCTTCCTCAAAAGAACCCTGTGAGGTTGATAGAGATTCAAAGAGGGTAAGAAATGTGCCTAAAGTTATCTCACATAAGCCTTAGAACTGGGATTTAAAACCAAACCTCGTGCTCATGTCTAGAAAGCCTTTGATTTTACCACTAGGCTCACTGACCTTCTTTTGAAGCCCTTGCTGTGAAGGTCTAATTTTGGGGAACTTGTTTGTTACTTTCTGACTTTAAAAAGGCTTAAGACAACTATTTTTCTTCTTAACTTGTTCTTTTTAAAAAATGGTCCTTAGGTTGATCTTCATAAAATAAATTTAATATAATAGCTTCCAGAAGTGCTTTTTCTGTACTTCTGAAATACCTGTTGTCTTACTTTAATAGATAAATCTTCAATCATTTTACTGTAATTGATTGCTGATTGTTTGAGTCTTTCACTTGTATTCATATTATTATGTCTTATGTTTAAGATATGTAGCAGATAACAGAAGTATATAGCCAAAAGTCATCCTCCAACAGAATGGTGGTCAAAGGACAAGAACAAATTGTTCTAAAAAGAATTTCAGATTATCAACAACAATACAAAAGAATGCTCCAAAACATTATTAAGAAATGCAAATCAAAGCAACTCTGAAGTTTCAACTCACACCCACAAAATTGGCAAAGGTGATATTTAAAAATGAGAATAGCCAATGTTAGAGGGCTTGTGGGAAAGCTAGCACATTAATATATTGTTGATGGAGTTGTGAATTGGTCCCACCATTCTGGAAAAGAATTTGGAATTATGCTAAGAAAGTGACTGAAATGTCCTTACAGTGAACCAAAGCCTCTGCTGGTAGGCATATACCCCAAGGAAGTCAACAACGAAGGCAAAGGTCTCATATGTTACAAAATACTTATAAATGTATTTTTTGTAGTATCAAAGACTTCTAAAGAAAAGAGGTGCTTAACATTTGGGGAACAGTAGCTAAAATTGTTATACATGAATGAAAAGGAATATTATATGTTATAAGAAATGGTGGATATGAGGACTATAGAAAAGCATAGTAGGATTTCTGTGGACTCATGCAAAGTGAAGTAGGCAGAACCAGGAAAACAACATATACAAAGATAACAATAATGTAAATGCAAAGAACAGCAACAAAATGATGAAAACTAAATGCTAAAAAATAATAACTGAGCTTGGCCCCAAAAAGAAATGAAACTGTTTCTGCTCCATTTTCTTTGCAGAATACTGCATGTAATGTTTTATGCGTATTTTTCTATACGTTGGTAAGTTTTGCTGAACTGTTTTCTCCCTCTTTTTGTTTTTATTCCATTTTTTTTAATAAGGGCTGTCTCCATAAGGGAGTATAGGTATTATATAGAGGAAACAGAGGCAATATAAAAACAGAAGATATCAATACAACTTTGTTTTAAAAACATAATCTTTTGTTACTACACATAACTGGACAGTAAGTCAGGGTTAGATTGGTAGAATTCATGGTACTAACGAGAAGTTATAAACCATAACTGTTTTTCCAGTTATCTTTCCTTTCCAAATATTCTTCATTAGACCCTAATCTCTACTAATCAAATTATATATCAACATAATTGCTTTGAATCAATCAGCAAATATTTACTGAGAGCCTACTACTATGCTGCGGTGGAAAACAGTAATATGGCAGTTTGTGATCTCTGCCCTAAAAATCTCCCAATCTAGTTGGGGAAGAGAAGACTAGCATGTAAGAAAAATTTGAGGCCATTACCAAATAGTACATGATTAAATGGTAAATTGAATGACACTAATTATATGTAGTGTAGTAGTTTAAAGGAGAGGGAAACACTGGCATTCTGGGGAAGTCAGAGAAGAGTTCATGGAAGAGTTGAGATTTGAATTGCGTCTTGAAGGAAGGTAGGATTTGGATAGGTGAAAAGGAAAGGAGAGAACATTCTTGGAGTGAGAAATATCACAAGTAAAGATAAAAAGCAAGAATGAAAGTGGTGTCAGAGTTACTATGTAGATTGATCTGACTGAGCACATAAAGTTCAGCATTTGGAAACAAGTCATTAAATTGTGTGGGTAATATAAAGTCAGATTGAAAAGTGCCACACACACACATACACACACACACACACACACACACACGATTCACGATTTGCAGTTTTGACTAAGGGGAGCCAGCCTTCCAATGGCATTTTGGGTAATAGACTTGTATCAGGATATAATAGCACTGTGTTTTACTTGTGACAAGTAGGAAATGTCTGAGAAGATATTGTCTAGGAAATAGCCACTACTAATCTTTTAACAGATTCATCATTCCTAAACCCTTTAAAATTCTCTGTGCCAATACCTAAGGCAATTCACATGCCAGTATACAAGACTCATCTAACACTAGGGAGTACAAACACCCAGGGAATACCACCCAGGAACACTAACTCCAGAGCAGCACTGTTTGGCCACAAACTGGTCTCACCTTGATCTCCTTTCCCTCCCTCAAAGGCAACATGCTCTTCCACAGCAGAATAATGGGTCAACATTGAAAAACACAAGAACAACAGCTTCTAGCTTGTATCTAAGGGGTATAGGCAGCCCCAGAATGGAGAAGTATTAATGCCATCATGAAGAACATTCACAGTGACTATTGCCTTTTTGTCCCCACAACTCCATTACCATGGCTTTCTGATAATGGTAACATCATATCAGAAGAAACCTCTTCTTTCACATAATTATGACTTAATACTATATGTCTTAAACTGGACATCTTTAAACTCAACATGTCTAAGACAGAATACATTATCTTTCTCCCAAACCATCTTCCCCGCCACTCCTACTTTCTCTATTACTATAGAGTGCAACACCATCCTTTGAATCCCTCAGGCTTGCAACCTACGGGTCATCCTGAATTCCTCACAGTCTTTTATACCCCACCCCACCCCCAATAACCAAGGCCTTTGCCAAGGCCTGTTGATTTCACCTTTGTAATATCTCTTAAATGTGCCCTCCTTCTTTTCTCTGACATTGCCACCACTCTGATATAGGCCCTCATCATCCCACACCAGGCTATGGTAATAGCCTGCTAGTGAGTCTGCCCGAATCAAGTTTTCCTCATTACTTTTTTAAAAATGTATTTTTTTTTAATTTATGGAATAAAACAAACATTTCCATTACACAGTACAATAAAAAGATGATTACACATAAAACTGTAAATCTACTATGCACAACTTGCTATTCCTTTCAAATATACAACAAAATTATCATGCAAATTTATTTTTCTTTCCCTACCACCCCCCTGCCCTAGAGATGGCTACCATTAGACACAAATAGGTGTGTGTCTGTGTGTGTGTATACTTATACATCTATACACACACACATATAATTACCCTATACGTACTTCTATTTATAAGTCTGTTCTCTGGATGCAGATAGTGTCTTTCTTCATATGTCCTTTAGAGTTAATTTGTATATTTATAATAATTAAAATAACTTATTCACTCAAAGTCATTCTTAAAATGATATTGCTATTATTGTAATCAATGTTCTCTTAGTTCTCTTTTCACTTTTATTTTTAATATAATAATTATTATATATAACATATAATATATAATAATTATAATTAATATACATATAACAATATAAAATATAATATTAATGTAGAATAATATATGATATATATAAAATAAAATAATTATATGTTATTTTGAGCAACTCTTCCCATGCTATTCTAAGATCATTGAGCTCATCTTTTCACATAGGAAAGCAGTATTTCATCACAATCATCTATCCATCCTCCATTCAGCCACTAAAGTGATTTCATAAAGGGCAAGTCTGACCACATCACCTCCTACTCAACAAACTCCAACTGTTTTTACCTCCAGGATAATATACAAAATCCTCTGTTTGACATTCGAAGCCCTTTGTTACCTAGCCCCTTCCTATGACCTTTCTAGTCTTCTTATACCTTTCTCCCTGCCAAAAATCTTTGGTCCAGTGGTACTGGCCTCTTTGCTGCTCTGCAAACAGATACTCTATCTCTTGGTTCCAGGAATTTTTTCTGGTTGTCCTTCATGCCTGGAATGTTCTTCTTCCTCATTTTTGCTTACTGACTTCTCGAATAAAATCCCATCTACTAAAGGAAGCTTTTCCCAACTCCTTTTAATTCTAGTGCCTTTCCTCTATTATTTCCTATTTATTGTGTATATAGTTTATATATATATTGCTTATTTGTTGTCTCCTCCATTAGATTTGAGCTCTTTGAGGGTAAGGACCTATCTTTTGCCTTTTTTTTTTTTGCCCTTCGCATTTAGCACATGCCCGACATATAGTAGGTGCCTATTATATATTGATTGATTGATGAAGAAAATGTTAATAATGCAAATTAAATTTAAAGTATGTTGCATGTACATTTCCCCCCAAAGAGCCAGTTTTTAAACATTTACCCTGCTAGCAAAGGAGTGGGAAGAGGGTGGAGGAGTTTATTCCAGTTTGTTTACATGATAGCTTCCCATATTAACTAAGAGTTTTTGCTAGCTAAAGGCTAAGTTCCACTGTCCTAGTTGAAGAGGGAAAGAAAAGAAAGAAAAATATGTTGTCTACATCCTCTAATTATTGAACCCTGGGCAAATTCCTGAGTGGCCCACCCTGGTTACAACTCCATTATCACTCCCTTCTTAGTCCTGGATACAGCTGAATTATGGCCTAAGATTGCAGTAATATGAAATAAGGATCAAAATAGAATGAGTTCTTAAGAGACTGTATAGGATCATTTAACACTAATAAATGTTAAATGTTCAACAACCAAAATACATTATATACATATATATGCATATACCACATATGCAATATATATATATACATAATATACTATATTACATTAATGTATATGTATTTCAAAGTATATTATTTACTAAGTAGTCAATTATTATCACTGGATAATTTGCATAAGTAGATAAGAGGAAAAAGGGAAAAGGTAGAATGAAAGGGAGAAAGATGAATAAGATTTTATAGAGTGTTTCCAACTTCCTATGTTCTCTTGCATTGTTCTCCAGTCATTCCAAAAGTATTGGCCTTATTTTCCTAGCTAGACAGTAAGCTACTTGAGGGCCAAGATCGTGTGATGTTTTTTTTCCCCCATAGCAGATAGCAATAGGAAAGTCATCAACAGTGATCTCAAGTACCATTTAGAAGTACAGATGGTATAATTAGCCAGTTGGTATAGTGAATTTGCAGTCAGGTGATCTGAATTTGAATCTTGGCTCAGTTATTACACATGTGACCTTGGAGAAGTCATTTTACTTAGATAAGGAGACTGAACTAGATCAGCACTTCTTAAATTGTGGAGAGTGACCCCGTATGGGGTTGCAAAAAGTTGGGCAACTACAAAAGGTTTCTGAATGAGCAACAACCAAAAATTAATTAAAAATCAAACACATAATGAATCTGAGGTGTTTCTACCAGCACTTGCTCATGTTGCATCAGGCAACTTCACTGCAGCTTTGGCTCTGAAAACAACGCATGTGCACTTTGCACTGCACGTGCCTTCATGCCACGCAATACCACAGAAAAGGGGTTGCTGTGGAAAAAGTTTGAGAAACCCTCGACTAAATGACCTTTAAAATAATTTCTAGCTCTAAAAAAACCCAAATAAACAAACACACAAACTATGACACTTATCTAGTTGGTCATAATGGCTTTTGACTAAATACAGAGTCATGAGGAAAGCTGTTTATTTTGGGGGACACTATAAGAAGGGTTTAATTGATATATGTTGGGAGAAGAATAGACTTTGACACTCTTTACCTGCTGCTGGATATGATGAAAATAACATTCACCATTTTCTAGTTCACAAAGCACTTCCACATGTTATGCTATAGAATGATTACAACAGCTGTTTGAAATAGGTACTTTAACTTTCAGTATCCCCATTTTATAGTTGAAGAAACTGAAGATGAGGTCACACAGCTAATAAGTGACTAGGCCTGGTTATATGTCTGATGGTTTTTATTCTAGCTTTGTCTTTATTAAGCTTCCCAGCCATGGAAAATAGCCACAGCAATGCCACAGTTCTTGAAAATCCAGTGTTGAAATAAAATCTGAGAAAAGAAAATATTTATAACTGAACTTTGTATTGAGTAGCCTATTTCTTTATCCTACTTACCATGTTATTGCTGACCTTCTAATTGGTTATTTTGGAATAGTGTCCTAATATTTTCCATATATTTTATAACATGTGATTCACAGAAGGTGCCATGTTAGTTGAGATTAGAAGGAAAAGCCTTAAAATCACATCCTCAAGCAATTTTCATTGTCTAGCTCAATGGCTCTGGAGTTGAATCTTAAAACCATTTCAATTCTTCTTCCCTAAAGCCCTTGTCAATTAAAAATGTTAAGCTAGTGCTTTCATCATTCTAAATGTCATTGCTTTGTATTATGACCTATGGCACATGTTGAAACTGGTGTAACACCCAAATTTTCCCTCTCCAACTCTCCTAGCAACTAATGATGGCATTAGTCTCTTGATGGGCATGCCACACACCTCCTCCATCTGCTGACAGAAAAATTGTCCAGGCTTTGCAAAGCACTTTTGAAGGGTAGCAAAAAAACTGTAGGAACAAACAACCATCCCATCCCAGAGAATAATCAGGGCAGCCTCAATCCCTAACACTAGGTCAAAACTTGTCATAGAAAATAGGCTCTGGATTTTGAGTCTTTTTGACAGAAATTGGAGTGAAATATTGGGGCATGCTTTTGTAACTTCTCACTTACTCCCCTTCCTACCTCCTCTTCCTTCCTTAACAATCTAGATTTAATTTTGATTAGTTTGCCTGTGTCTTAGTCTCATAAGGGAAGGACAAATTATGTGGTCTGGGATGATGTAAAATTCCCTGAATGGATTGGACAATATAAAATCATGAGTAGTACATATAGAAGGAAAAAAGGGCTGGGGAGAAACCCACAAAAGACTATATAGGGTAGAGAAGTAATATGGGGCAAACTATTATCCAGCAAGGTGCTTTTGCCTTAATAGAACTTTTCTGACCTTGTTTCTTATAGAACTCTCACAACTCTTTCAACTCTCCAGAATTCATACCTGCACTATATTGCTTTTCATGAGTCTTTGTCTAGCCCTCTGGACTGATCATCTCTGTGAAATTCTTTGACATTGGTGTAGGATTCTACTTCTGCTTTTAGATCATAGTTTGGACTACCTTCATTTTCTCAGGTGTATTCCCTCATAGACTCAGAGGATTTCATATTTAGAAAGGATCTCAGAGATAATCTTATACCACCCACACCCAAAATGTGAATAGCATTCAAAATATCATCATTTGGTGATGATTTTTATAGGCTTCCAGTAAGGGGAAACTCACTAACTTCTATGTACTTTTGAACAGTTCTAATTGCTAGATGCTCATAAACTTGAATGGTAAAAAATTGCAACTTGATTTTTATTAACTTCTAATTGAAATTTGACATTTCCTTCAATTATTTAAAAACATTGAGAAGGGGTCTATGGGATTCACCTGGGCCATGGCACTAGAAAGTATAAGAACTTTTATTATAGATAGTGATATCTTCTGGATGTTCCTATTCATGAATGATACGGTTTTGATTGAATCAAAAACCAGAAGATTATAGGGTCTCCATTGGGTAGTAAAAAGAGTATTGGCCTTTAAGCCAGAAGAACCTAGATTTAAATCCTGCCTCTAAAACAAGCTGTGTGACCCTGGGCAAATAATTTTATTCTCTCTGAGCTATATTTGCTCATATGTAAAATGAAATTAATGATAATACCTTAAAGGGTCCTTGTGAGAATCAAATGAGATTACATATACATATGTTTATGTGTGTATGTATGCATATATGTATATGTGTATATATATGTATATGTATATATATATATGTATATGTATATATATATATATATATATACAGTTATTTGAGAATGACAAAGTGGTATATAAATAGATGTTATTATTAGTATTAATACTATTATCCAAGATCATTCAAAAGAAATTAGCCATAAATCCATATTGGATTGGAAGAAAATAAATGAATGAATGGAAAGGGGTGTGCCCCTGGAGACTTCAGCAAAAGTGAAAGTTTACTGAGGCTAAAAGACTGAGACTTTTGGAAGGTAATGCAAAATAGACATTTCCCATCCTAGAAAGGTTAGGTGGCTTGCATATCTCAATTGCTTGTGAAGAGGACAGCAAGACAATGAACATGTATCCAGGCATAGCCTGTATTCACAAAGCAGTCCCTAGCCCCTCATCTACCATAAGATTCCCAAATAGTATGATTGGGGGGAAAAAAGACTACTTACCCTAAGAGAATATGGAATAGTTTATGGAGAAAGGAGTCTTTTGAGTAAGGAAGAATTTTTCAAAGAGTCAAGTCTCCTCCAATCTCTTGCTGGAGGTGTCAAGCCTCAGAGGACAGTACCCCCTAGCCTGGCCAGTGATTTAAAGACAGAAAATGATTGCCCAGGAGACCAACAGATCAATGTATCAACACAGAGCCAAGCCATCTTCTTTGCTCATCCAGGTAGCTTCTGCCCAGCCTGGTCTAGCAGGGTTGGAGCTTTGGTCAGAAGCCGATACAGCCACTGAGTGATCTGATCAGCTTTGTGTAGCAGCAGATTGGCCCATTCAGTAGAGACATAATGCCCTAGGTGGAACTAGCTCAGATGAACTACCAGTCCAGCAGAGACACTGTCCCCTGTGAATCCAGTTTAACTGAATAGCAGAGTGACTTGTAGCAAACATTGTGAGGACCCTCTAGCAAGAGACAGGACATCCAGGTCCTACAGTTTGGGAATTATACATTGCCTTGGCATTGTGGGTCCCCTATCCATATGCTTCATTACCATTCTACTTTGGATTCCTGCCCACTCTGACATGCTTTTGGAACCTGGATGTATTTATGGGAAAAAATGCCCTTGGTGCTGGGTGAAGTGATTTGTAATTACCATTCTTACTATGCCATTTGATTGCATAACTATGCTACAGAATTGAATTTATCAGCTGATTGCTAAGGGGAGACACACTGGTGGGGGCTCATGAGCTAGTATTTGGGAGAATAACCACCAAAAAAGGATTACCATTAGAATCCTGAAAGTAGTAACTGCCACCCCTCTGGGGACCCAATTGTCCAGTGGTTGTATGAGTTGAGCAAGGGAAGTCAGAGGGAGTATTAAAGGAACATTTCCTTTTGTTGAGACTTTAAGATGCAGTTGGATGACTAGACTATCAAGTTAGAGCATAAGTAAAGAAATATGGGTTAGGCACTGCATATAGACAGTGAATTGAGCTCAGAGAAAAATAGGAGGGAGAGAACAATTTGAATTGCATCTGGGAAATCACACAATGCTTTTACTGATCCCAAGTTTCTCCTTAGCACAACAATTCATCTTTCTGACATAAATGTCCAGTGGTGCTGTATAGTTATGAATCTTGGAACACCACAATATTTAAAGAATCAGTTTCAGGTGACCCAAAGAACAATGAAGAGATGTACTGTAGACATGACTCAGTTGAAACATATTTTCAGTGATGACTACATGCAAAAGGTGGCCTAACTGTCATTTTTCTTGAATGGAGTGTGTTGATCTATTTCCCTATGGCCCCATAAATCATAGCTGTAACTTTCTGGGCCAGAGTGTCCCTCCCTGGCTACTGCTCCTGACTCCTATGTCAGTTGTTCTTTCCATCAAACATGCTACCTCCCCAGGGTACATATGAAATCATTAACTATATCTCTGCCACAATGAACAAAGCAGATTGGAAAACTGATTGGAAAGGAGGCTGAAAGCAGAAGCTTATATTTGTACATTGTATGAGCTAAAGAAGTACCTATCTATTTATGACCATGTAGCTTGTCTTCTTATCTTCCAAATTATGAACCAAAAGGGCTCACTTGAACCTGCGATGATCTGAAAATGATCTCTTCATGAAGGACTTCCTAATTTGATGTGTCTAGGTTTGCAGGATTTCTGTCTCTATGTCATCAAACTCATTTCTCTTTCTCCTTGAAGGAAAATGACTCTTAGTTAAGTGGTCTATCTTGAATGGACTTTCTGGTGTAGCAGCTCCCATTGTTTTCTTTACTATTGTCTTTCCCTTCTCCTAGGGAGAAAGGAGATGGATGGAGAAATAGGGGTGCATGTTTTTGACAGCCGGGAATGCATGGGCTTCTTTTTTCCCTTTCCTTCCGCATGCTTGAGCAAGGTACTTCCCTTTCCCATTTGTCCCTGAATGGCGGATGAGCTATACCAAGACCGAGAAGGGGGAGGGGGATAGGAAGGTTCGAGGAAAATAAGAACAGGATATTCTCTCCTTTAATTCCTTTCTTTTCCTCTTTCATCTCCCTTCCTTCGTGGAATTGCCAGTGAGACCTCATGACCTGTACCCCCTACAGGATGCTCTTTAACTACAGACAAGAATCCTTGACTATCTTTTCTTCTCTCCATCCCAGTAACCAAGTCTTCTTTCATCTCTGGTATCCTATCTTCAAGCTTTTAGGCCACTCGCAGGCAACAGGCAAGAGAATGAATTTCTTGGGTTTGAAAAACATCCTTTTTTTTCTCTTTGAAGTTGCGGCCCTTACTCCCAAGACGGTTTATGAGAGGGAAGTCAGCAGAGCCCCCAAGAGGTCGCTGGTGGCGCAGTAACCAAGATCAGAGAGAAGAGAAGGGGGAAAGGAAGGGGATGGGGTGGGGGTGGGGGGACTAACAACAACAACAAAACCCAAACCCGAGAAACTTTCTTCCTACTAGCGGAAAAACCACGTCCCCCCTCCCCTGCTCCAAGGCAGTAATGTGACACCGAAACGAAGCCTTGAGACACAAGCTGAGAGAGGAGAGAGGGCGAGAAGGGAGAGGAGGGGAGGTGGAAGAGGAGGAGGAGGAGGAGGAGGAGGAGGAGGAGAAGGAAAACCCCTGTCAAAGGAGGTGGAGCGAGGGAGATGGTGTCCGCCTCCTGTTCTTCCCTGCCGTTCTTCAGAGGAGCCTGAACGGGGACAAAACACGCTGAACTCGACACAAAGCAGGGGGGCACCCACTGGCGCTGGCGCTAGAGGCGAGCCCTGGGGGCTGGGGCTGGGGATAGGAGTCAGCGGGCCAGGGAGCAGAGCGACCCGGCCAGAAAAGACGATCTGGAACTCGGCGCCCAGGACGGAGCGGAGGAGCCTCGGCAGGAAGGCAGCAGCGCCCCGGAGCCTGAGTGTGCAGGGACACTTTTGGCAGGGAAGGCGGCGGCGGCCGCGGCAGCAGCGATGGAGAGGAAAGTCTCCTGAGTAGCACCAGCAAACTTCAGCGGTTCCCTAGCTTCCCTGGCCTCCCTCCTTCAGTGCTTCCCTCCCCGTGCGCCTTGTCCTGTCTTTCCCCATGTGCAGCCTCCCAGCCGAAGCTCTCCTCTTCGCAGGCGGATGGGTGACCCTTTCCTGGCAGGGGCAGGCTGTTTGAGGCGGCGGAGCAGGCGATGAAGAAGAAGCAGCAGCAGCAGCACCACAGCAGCACCGACCCCTGGACCCATGTGGCCCCCCAGGGGGGAGCCCCTCCCGGGCCGGGCAGCTGGAAACGCCCCGGCTCCTTGCTGCCTTTCCTGCGCTTCTCCCTCCGGGATTACGGTTTCTGCATGGCCACCCTTTTCGTCTTCTGCCTGGGATCCCTCTTCTATCAGCTCAACGGGGGACCCCCTCGCTTCCTGCTCGACCTGCGGCAGTACTTGGGTAAGGAAGGGGAGAGGGGGCACTGGATTGAGAAAGTTAGAAAGAGAAAGGAAGGGGACTGTGAATGGGGTGCAACAGGGATGACTGCCCCTTCTCCTAACTCTTACACCCCTCCTTCTAAAGCTCGCCAGGTGTGAAAACCAAAGAGCATCAATATGCCATAGCAACCGGCCCTGGGACTTCCTCTTCTGCAGCTGTTCCTCCCTGAGGGTGAGAAGGGTGGAGGTGGTTTGGGTTGACTGTGCCGGGTAGGAGGGAGGGAGTAGTGAACAGCGAACCCTTCCCCACCCACAAACTGGAGCGCAGGCAGTGTGTTCGTGGCCAGGTTGTGCAGAGGAAGGAGGGTGGATTCCGCCTTCACATTGTTTGGATCTAGTGAGTGAGTGTGTGTGTGTGTGTGTGTGTGTGTGTGTGTGTGTGTGTGTGTGTGTGTCAAGCCCACTCTCTGCTGTCTAGTTTGCGCGTTCTCTGCATTTCAGTCTCACTGCCTACCCTCCGTCCCCACCCCGCCCTCAGTCACCCCCCACCCAGCCGGGCTGTGTGAATGCAGTTTACAGGTTGGATTCCAGTCCTTGTTCAGCTGCGGTTGCAATTTACCGCCGCCGGGTCTTGCTCTCGCACTGTTTGGACATCCTTCTCCTTCCCATCAGCTAATTTGACAGGCTAAAACTGACAACGCCTGGGGTGCATTTTTATTTTACTTCATTATATTATTTTTAGGGCTTCCAGAGGACGTAGCCCCCGGCCAATAGAGCGTGAGTCTGCTTCGTCAGTTGCAGCTTTGACTTTGTTTTGTCCTGGATCATTTTCACTATGTCACAAGACAATTTTTTGGTCGTTTTAAGAGCAGCCTTGGTCCATGAGGAAAAAGATTTCTGAAAAAGGAAAAGAGCTTTTTTTTTTTTAAATAGTGTGTTTGCCCTCGCAGCTTCCTTCCACAGGCTCAGCCTCCCACGCTGCGCCTTTGCCCAGTCCTGCCTTCTCTTGTCAGTTTGTCGGGGACGGTTCAGTGCTCCAGTGGTGCTCAATTCTTCCCCTGGACTGGTGCAAGGGAGGAATGTGAGTCTCTAGTAAAGTATGTGGCCAGAGGAGGTTGGGCTGAGGGGAGGAGGAAGCTGTGAGAGCTCTAGCTTCTAGTAAACTCAGGACAGTGATAAATCCGAGCAAAGCAAGACATTCAGTGTGATGACTGATGGTCTGGGGAAACATAATGGGAAAGCCTAAGCAAAAATCTGACCTGAAGTAACCAAAATGTCCTAGCTGACTTAACTTCCTTGGTTACCCTCTACTCCCCGTTTCCACTTCCTTTACATTCATTCTGAGTAAAAGGAACACGTATAGAGCAGAGTCCTGTTTGGGAAGGGAGGAGGGGAAACAAAATAACCAGCCGGATATTAGGTACATCATTTTACTAACCATTCATTGTAGCCCATTACTAAATATAATGAAAGAGAAATGTTGAATGTCTTGCTTATGGAAATTCATATTGTAAAAAACTGCTGTTCTTTCGGTAAGAACACCATGATAATGAGGTGCCTTTAAAGTGTTTAGGGCAGCTTCATAGACAGCTGTGCAGCTAGGATTCCATATTACATTCTTGATTAGCAACCCCATAAAAGTATGGAGGAACTAGGAGTGTTACCTCAGGTCCGAGATAAATCTCAGTTAATTCCGAGTTTTAAGTTCTAGTTTTGAAAAGCTTTGGGGATTCCAGTTTGCTCCTATCCAGTCCTTTTATCAACAATCACTGCTAAGCTCGCTAAAATGGTGAAGTGTTGTTGAGCCTTAAAGGTCTTTCTCCCAAGAATTTGGTAAAAGATGAGTAAGGATGGAAATTTAAAGAAAAGTAAAACTCTATTAAAGAGAATGTGAAGGAAGAGTACTGAACTTTGAGTCAAGGGACTTCCAGTCCTGTCTCTGCCATCATGAACTAGTTATGTAGCATAGCCAAATTATTTAACTTCTCTGCTCCTCAGTGGTTTCACCTGTTAAATGAAGACTTGGCACCAGATGACTTCTCCTAGAGACTCTTTCAGGCCCCAAATTTCATTATTTTGACTCAAGATCAAGAACCATTGTAACTGCAGAAATCCTTCTACAGCAAAAAAGTGCTTATGAGAATAAAGTAAAATTGACATATGACATGAAATGCTGACAGCTATTATTTTGTAGCAACAATATCTTTTTTAAGTTTTGTTTTTATTTTATGGACTAAAACAAGCATTTCCATTATGTAGTACAATAAAGATGCTTGTAGCAAAATTGCAAATCTATGCACATCCTGCTATTCCATTCAAATATACAACAAAATTATCATGTAAATATTTTAACAACGTCTTTCAATATGTGAAGGAATTAAATCTGAAACTGGGGTGGTTAGTAGGAATTAGTTGGGAGTAGTTAGTAGGAACAATTGAATTGGGCAAAGTGAATTGACAACAGTATTATTCACCCAAAAGATTAGGAATCCTACGGTGCAGATTGGTGTTGTAATTTGCTAACTTATAATTAAGTTTCCAATTTAGGAGGGGGAGAAAAAAAACTGATACTGACAGGGACCACAACAATATATCTTGAGCCAAATTTATTCAGCGTTATTGTAAATATGACTTAACACATAATAAAGTGATTAGAGGGAAATATGAATTTGTGGTTTTCAAGAGCTCCAAAAATATACCCAAATGATTACAATATGACCTCTTAAATCATGGCTCCTCCATTACATCATTTCAGAGTCTGAGTTTTTTGTTGTTGTTGTTGTTATTGTTCCATAAAACCAAAATTTGTAGTTGGCAAATGTTGTCTCAGTTTCTCCAGTTGGACAATTTCTGGGCAGATACCTTTCTCTATTGTTAGTTGGGGTGCAATTTATTTTATTTTTGGGGGTGGCTAGGCAATGAGGTTAAGTGACTTGCAGAGGGTCACACAGCTAGTAAGTGTCAAATGTTTGAGGTTGGATTTGAACTCAGGTCCTCCTGACTCCAAGGCCAGCACCTCTATGCACTGTGCTACCCAGCTGCCTCACAATTTATTTTTTTTCCCATTAAATGATGTTTCATTTCAACTACCTTACCTGATAGGATGTTTATTTAAAAATATCCCATAGTATTATAGTAAGATTATTACCAATACTACTATTTCTTATAATAATGCTTTTTATTGATGCTAGTTATTTTTGTGTTTCATTTATTTCAAAATATATTATTCCTCTTTACTTAACCAGCAAGACTTTCCTTGCAACAAAGATTTTAAAAAGGAGGAAGACAATTCAGCAAAGCCAACCAATACTCAGACCATATCTGATACTATGTTCAATGTCTTAAACTCGGAGACCTCTAGCTCTGCAATGAAGAGGGAATGGTGCATAGTATACAGTTCTCTTTAGGGCCAAATTTGGTCATCTAATAATGTTTCTAATAATGAATATTGGTTGAACTCTGATTCTCTGCTTCATTCGGCTACCTTTCTTCATCTTTGAGATGTCTCCCCCTGTTTACTAAAATTATCTAAATCCCTTGACAGTTTTTCTTTGGCAATTTCTCATTAGAGAGAAAAAACATACTTTGAGGAAGGTTTCACTCATATCCAAGAAAACAGAAAAAAAAATGAAGGAAAGAGAGGAGGAGAGGGAGCTAATTTTTAAGATTGTGCTCAAATTTACATTTGTGATCATGGGCAAATCATCTAATCTGTGACTTTTTGTTTTGTTTGTTTTAATCTGTAAAATGGGGATAGTAATGTTCCACCTCCCAGGGTTTCTAGAGAAACAAATGGAATAATAGAGTGACGGTACAGGTGAAAAATATAAAGGTATATGTAAAGATCAAATAAGATAATGTATGTATATTTTCTCTGAATAGAAGTACTTTATTTTTATTATCATTTCAAGCATCAGGTTTCAGACTTCAGAATATTTGGTCCAAGGGAGGAAGGATTAGGTTTCTCCCCATTGCAGATGTCCCACAGGTAAGGAGAGGCATTGAAAAACAAAGATGACAATTCTACACCTTTCCCTGCTGTCCTATCCTTTACCCCCTCCCTTCCCCAGGGCAAGTAGAAGGGAAGGAAAGCTAGAGGGAGACTGCGTGCAAGGCACTAGGTGTTGAAGGAGGATAAAGGGGGAGGCAGTAAAGTACTAACAAGTTTCTTTCCCTCTACCCCAGCCAGTAGCTGTCTAGGCAAGATCTTTTTTTTTTTTTAATACAGTTTTCTTAAAGAAGTTTCTGTTGGCAGCATTTGCTGTTGCAAAGTAGAAAAGAGCTTGGGAGGAACATACAGAGAAAATTCTTTTTGACAGTCTTTCCCCAAATAGGAGAGGGAAGGCACATCTATGAAGTATATGGTAAATGTAGCACATAGAAAGGATTTAAACATATTGATAAGAAACCACAAATGAAGTTTCCTCCAGAATGGTTTATGATGTCTCAGTCTTTTTGCTGCTAGCTTTATTATGCATGAGCTACAAAAATGTAAAAATCTTTGTGTAAGATTCATTATATTGAAATAAGTATAGTTAGCCAGATGGCTTACTACTGATTTTAGATGACTGGCATGCTTTAACTATCATCATGCTTTAGATGCCTAATTTGCCTTTCTGTAAATTAAATTTGTTTTTACTGAATGCAGTTGATGTGTCAAAATTACATATTTTCTTTTTAATTCTTTAATGTGAACTATCTAAAACGGAAAGCTTACCGTTAAGCTCATAACATTACCGTATTTTTGTTCATATAAAAAAACTGACCTAATTATTATTGTGGCAGCGACAATGTTGAGTCAAACCAATTACATTTTTTAAAAAACATACCTTAAATGATATCATTAAATTGGCAAGATTCGAACACCCAAGTTTTGTTTAAAGGAAAATGCACAAATATAGACGTCAGGCTTTATTAGAAAATATTTGTCCATATCTCCAAATCCAGATTCTTAGATCATAGAACTTTAGAATTGTGAGCAAGCTTAAATATTATCTAGTAACCCTACACACACACACACACACACACACACACACACCACCATTTTACAGCTGAGGAAAAAGGGATCCAGAGAATAGGCATAATCTTTTGAAGGCCACACACTGTTGATTTCTCCAGTTTTCTTTTCACTACACCCACACGGTTTTTAATGGAGTGCTTTGGAGACCAAAGAGTAATCTAGGTAATAAAGGGCAGAAAAAGCTGAAATTATGAAGAAATTCTTTATGTGATAAAAGAAAAGCCTTTGTCTTTTAAATACAGTGGTGTTGGAAATGGATATGGTGGTATTATATTCAAGCAAGGTCAGAGAGTGAAATGCAACAGTAGGGGCCTTCCAACAAGAAAACAAATACTACTTTGAATGGTGAAAAATATCATACTTGAAAAATGTTTGTAATATTCATTGGTTGGAGTATAAGGTCCTCTTTGTAAGGATAGCTTTAAAATGTGTTAATATATTTCATTTACAATTAGATATAGTTAATTTACAATTAAATGCATGTTAATATAACTGTATTGAGACATTTAATTTAAAGTTAATCATCTGGATACTACCCCTCTTCTTGGACCTTGGTCTTTGCCATCAGTCCAGATTTAATACACTGCAGAGCTTATTTCTGAGATGATAAAATTGAAACAATTATTTTTTGTGTCCTAAAAGAAACAGCACCTTTTATTTCTCCCGTAGAAGCTGAATTATTAGCAACAGTAGCTTGCCCTCCAGCTGTGTTCATGTCAATGATGTATAATTGAAAAAGAAACACTGGTGTGGAGGAATGAGAGATATGATGAATGAGTTTATAGTAGGGGAAATCTCAGATAGATTTCTTTGTAATTTTTGTTCTTTATTATATGTCAGAATTGGCCATGAGCAATTCTGTTTTCTTAGGCCTATTTTTCATTATACAAACTCAACTCAAGCACCAATGATATCCAGTAAGCCTTAAGTATGTTAGAAATGAGAATAATAATAGACTGAAAATCTTGCTAATATTAGTGCTCAAAATATTCATTGTAGACATAAGAATGCTATAGAAATTCATAAAGTACCACAGAAGTGGTATTTTCTTTTGACTGTCCTTGGAATACTGGAAAAGGGAGCATCATATTGCACATATTGTTCTAATTGTTTCATGTTTGCTCTTTCTGATTCCCCTTCATGTAATTGCTTTTATTCTTCCTTGACCTTTGATCTCTCTTGCCCCCTTTCTTTTCTCTTCTAGGGAGTAAGTCATCAACATGCGTTTAAAAATAATAATAACTAATTGATGGGAGGGACCCCTTCAAAAGAATGCCCATGTCTTGTATTTGAATCCTAGTTTACTTGGCATGTTTAAAAAACAAATTGTTGGGTCTGTGCATTTAGGTCAGACATGGTACTTTATGATTTGTTTCTCATTTCCTTATTTCTTATAAAATGGGAGCGGGTGATAAAGAGTCTTACCTATTTTATAGAAGTCTTGAAAATTACAGAATTAATGTCTGCTGGGTATTGAGTACAACCAATTCTTAAGGGCAGGTGATAGGATTACAGAGCTAGAAGTGACCTCAGAAGTCATTTGATCCAACTGTCTCATATTATAAATGAAGACACTGAGGTTAAGCGACTTGCCCAAAGTTATGTAGGCAGTAAACATCAGAGTTAGGATCTGAATTGGGGTCTGACTCAACAGCTAGGTGGTGAGGTGGATAGAGTGACAGGCCTGGTGTCAGAAAGATTCCTCTTTCTTCTTTCAAGTCTGGCCTCAGACACTTACTAGCTATGTGGCCTTGGGCAAGTCACTTAACTCTGCCTCTGTTTCCTCATTTGTAAAATGAGCTGGAAGAGGAAATGGCAAACCACTCCAGTATCTTTGCCAAGAAAACCCTGAATGGGATCACAAAAAGTTAGCCATGACTGAAAAAAAAAACTGAACCACAAACTTTGACTCTTTCTACTGTACCATTCTGTCTCCAAGACATCGTTAATATGCATATACAACGCCTTCAGATTTGCCAACAAAACGGAGTAGATGAACAGAGTAGGAAAAAAAATACGTAAGGCCCTTTATGAAGGCTATAGTTGAGAATATGGAAAAACAGATCTTGAGCGTTTTCATATAATTAAAATTCACGCATGATTCATTTGAAGTTTTTGATCAAATAGACTGTTTCTGTAGATTTCACTTTGCAACACTATATTCAGAAGAACTGGAATAAGTGATTGTTACTATTACAATTACATGTTTTTCAAAGAGGCTCCTGAAATGAATTCATTTTCAGTAGGCTGAGTATTTGGGTATATACAGATACAGCAAGCAGAGGCTCCATAGGAGGTAGAAAAAAAAAGTCGGGAGGATGCCAACTAGTTACATACAGCACATACAGTGCCATCAGTTTGGGTCTTCTTATCTGTAAAATGAGGAAGTGGAAGCAGATGATCTTAATGTTCCCATCTAACTATAAATCTCTGATCCTGTGAATGATTTGTAAGTTTCCATTCATCACAATGGCTAGATATGTATTTAGTACAGCTTCTTCATTTCAAGAAAAGTAGCAGCTGCTGCTGCTGCTGCTGCTGTTTAATTGTGTCTGATTTGCCACTGCTGGTGTTGCTTAGCTGTATCTGACTCTTTGTGACCCCATTTGTTTTTGTTTTTTTTGGCAAAGATACTGGAGCGCTTTATCATTTCCTTCTCCGGCACATGTTACAGATGAGGAAATTGAGGCAAACAGGGTTGCCTGCAGCCACACAGCTACTAAGTGTCTGAGGCCAGATTTGAACTCAGAGGGATGAGTCTTCTTGACTCCAGGCCCAGCACTCTATCCACTGTGCTACCCAGCTGCCTTCAAAGAAACTGGGAGGTTGAAATAGATGGTGTCTAAAGTCCCTTTCAACTCTAATTTTCTAAGAGAGCCCATCTATTTCCACAATTACAACTCTTTCTTTTATGCTGATGACTGAAATCATTATCTTTTGTCTCAACTCCAGCAGTGATTTGGACTTCCCATGTCTCATTTTACCTTGTGTCATAGCTATTTGTGCCCACATTTTATTGCCCTTATTAGATTGTAAACACCTCAAGGGCAAGGATGTAATTTTTTCCCCTATAGCACCCAATGTGATGGGTATTCAGTTAACATTTGGTGAATGAATTAATTTCCTGACACAATTTTTATCTGTCATCCGACAAAATCACATTATGTGTAAAGAACTCGTAAGCTGCAATGAAAAAAGAAGGAAGTAAGAAACCTGTCCATAAAGAATCAAGCAAGGTTATGCCAGAACTGGTATAACTCTGATTTGCCTTGCTCTTTTCTCCTCTAACCCAGATCACAGATTTTCCCCTTCCATTGCACTGACCCATCCTCAGCATCTATCAATGTATTCTACGTTGATTCTTACATGCATTATGTGAATCTGTTTGCCCTGGTGCAAGGTTTAAAGGTTCACCACTTAAGGGAGTTTAGACCTAAATTTCCATAGCACCACCTGTAATTTGTAATGCCAAAACTCATTTTAAATCTTGAGTTGTTAATTTCCCATTTCCTATTTCCTGTCATTACTCTTAACCCTGACCTTGAGAGTAAATAGTTTAGGACGGAGAAGAATAACAGTTTATTTCTCAGCCTTGTCCAGTGCCTCACTCAGGCAGTGATTTCTGTCAGATTAAATCACATTTCAAATATGGCCTCAAGCTTCTTAGGAAAATGAGAGCGTAGCATTTAATGATTCCAAAGGGGATACAGAATGACTAGATTTTTATCATAGGACACAGGAATGGAATGCCATTAAAATTAAGTCTTAATTCACCAGTATTTAAACATGCTCTGAGAAAGTTACTGAACTAATTATATACCATGACTTTAAATAATTATTAATTTGTTTATTATTATCATTGCTACAGGTAGCTAGGTGGTATAGTATGTAGAATGCTAGACTTGGAGTCAAGGAGATCTGAGTTAGAATCCTGCCTTTTGACATTTACTAGCTATAAAAGTTACTAAGCCTCTGCCTGCATCAGTTTCCTCATCTGTAAAATGAGGATAATAACAGCATCTATCTCTCAGTGTTATTGTAGGGATAAAATGAGATAATATGTGTTAAGCACTTTCTAAGTCTTAATGCACTCTAAAATTTTAGCTATCACTTTGATTGAGTAATTATAACTTTATTAACTATTTTAAATGAATACTTAATTTAGCCTATGGCTAGAGCATTGGCTAGATGTAAAAGAATGAAATTCAGTGGAGATAGGTTTACACATTTATATCTGCATTTGAAAAAGTTAACTTCACAAGCACAAATAGGAGAATCATAGAAAGCAGCTTTTTTAAAAGGGATCTGAAGTGGATTATAAACCCAATATGAGTCACCAGTCATATGACAGATAAAAGGGCTACATTAAGAAAGGCAAAACTTTCAGGAGTATGAAGGTCATAGCATAATAGATTTGGTGATGGGAGATAGCTCTGAGGTCATCTAATATAACTCACTCATTTTACAATTGAGGAAAAAGAGGCAAAGAGGGTTGTTGCTTGCTTGTGGCTATATAGATAGGAAGTAACAGAGGCAAAATTTGAATCCAGGTTGTCTGGTTCCAAGTACCACACTTTTTCTACTGTACCATTTGAGTCTGCCCTGTTCAGATCATGTCTGGAATTTTGTGTTCAGTTCTGATAAGCCAGAGAATGTCTACAGGAAGACAAGAACAAAGGGTTGTGAGTCCAAGTGATATGAAGAATACAAAGTGAAGAAATCTATAGAAACAGTCTATTAGGTGAAAAACTAAAAGAGTGAATTTTCATTATTTAAATTATAGAAATATATTGGTAGAAAAATTGAGGGTATTTAGCTTAGAGAAAAGTCAGAGCAAGGGGAGCTGATAACCGTCTAAATATTTGAAGGGCCATTATGTAGTAGGAGTAGACTTACTCCGTTTGGCCCCTGAGAACAAAATCAGGAGCAATGTATAGAAACCACAAAGAAGCAAATTTCAAATTTATATCAGAAAAAAACTTCCTAACAAATAGAGCAGCTTCAAGAGATGGTAGTTTTCCATACTAATGGCAGCCTAATGACCACTTGCCAAAAGTTATAGTAAAGAATCATTTTGGGTGGACTAGATGGCAGCTGAGGCCCCTTCTAACTCTCAAATTCTGTGCTGTGAATATCTAAAATTTAAATATATTGTTGCTGGACATAGATCATTAATTTTACCATTATGAAGATGATATCCATATAAAAATTTTTGGTTTTCAATCCTGAAATGCATAAATACTTTCCTTAGGGGTTTTCAAGCAATAGATCAAAACTGAGTCCAAATAAGTACTCCTGTAAGATCATCAAGGTTTGAGGCTAGCCACAATGGGTATATGTCTTTATGTGTACGAAAGGCAGACTTTTGTTCTGGTACCTAGCTTCATATTTTTAATGCCAAAAAGGATCTTGTAACCAAGGTCACTCTCAGCACCCCAGTCTTCCACACTGTGTGTGTGTGTATGTGTGTGTGTGTGTGTGTGTGTGTGTGTGTGCAGTATCTAGTAGAGTCCCTAAAATGTGGTTAAGAACAAAGTCACAATCAGGAGTTTAGCTGGTGTTACCAGAAATTTTCTGTTTGCAAAGTCAGATAGTTGTCAGGGATTGTAGAACCTGAATCAGCACAACACAATCAAAGACAGAAAGAGAAAGTCTTGATC
>NW_027555772.1:0-28850 GCF_003287225.1 Phascolarctos cinereus
GAAGTTCCTGCATTCAAGCAACTACTCTGTACTAGGAACTCAATAGCTTTTCTTGAGGCAATGATAAAGTAAGCCTTGTTCTCCCTGCAGCTGGCTGAATTTGCCGGAGACAATTTCCCAAACTCAATTACTACATTTTCCCTCCTTTTCTAACATTAGAGCCTATTATGATGATTTGCATTTTATATTAGACCCCAAAAAAATCAAAATAAATTTTATATCAATTAGTTCTGTTGCATCTTAACATTATTGTAAATTTCTTAGTCATCAGCTATTTTATCTAAATATTTCCAAAATTGTGAGGAATCATTTGCAGAAATTATATTGTCCAAAATTTTCCTCACCATTCATTATGTTTTTTCCTCATGATTGAGATACATGACTAAAATATCTATTTTAGTTCCTTTTTCATTTTTTTTTTGCCTTCAGAACTCACAATCTAAAGGAAAGTAAAATGTTCTTAAAATACTTGCTTTGTATTTCATTTTGTAAAGAAATGATCTTCAATGTGTGATGCTTCAACCCTGGGAGGTGCACAAGAGCATCCATTTAGGGTAAAGGAGCAAAATATCAGAATTTCCATTTATATTTAGTGTATCTTAAAAGATAAAGAGATAAATCTTGCTTACTATTTAACATAGGGATTAACACTATCTCAATTGCTCCACATGTCACAAGGTCACTGGTCTTGTGCAATGAACATTTTTTGAAGGAAGAATAGGAATTCCAAAATGTGAATGAGTTTTAACAATGGATCTCTCACTTATTCATCTGCTTTCATTTTATTTGGAGTGTAACTCAAGGCTGCATAAAGCTCTTCTTCCTGCTCTGGCTGACCAAATATATTGACTCAGCACTGAGGGGGCTCAGCACTTTGAGATGATGAAGCAATTCCCTCATTGCTACTGAGCCAGAAGAGATGATGACTCTGTGGACCTTTAAAAATTCAGTAACTCTGACTCTCTTCCTTCCATCCTCCGGGTAACATTGCATCTCTATGACTTCCTGTGAAGGGGTAGGGGGAAGAGAGGTCACTCAATCTTTCACTGGATCTGCCTCATCACCATGAAAACATGGCGGCTAAAACCTATGATCTGATGGAGGAGAAGAGGATGGCAAGGGGTCATTGAGGCATTTTTTAAATGCATAAAACAGAACAAAATGAAACCCAGAAAGCAAGAGGGGAATAAGCAGAAACAGATAAGCAGGATGTCTTTGAAAGCTACAGGTTATATTTATTATATACTTAAAAAGAAAAGCAAGCTGCCTATAATAGAGAGCTCTAGTTTCACATGTAATCTTTTTTTCTGTCTATTATGTATATGAAAATAGTAATTTTAATTGGTATTCATTAAGTACCAAAAACCAAACATTAAAAAATAAAGGCTAGACCCTGCCTAGGAAAGCTGGATCCTGGGTTTTGGACTACTTTTTCTATGTTTATTCTTCCTTGATCTTGAGTGAACAAGGTATTTATCTGAAGATGGTCATGTCTAGATTTGGAGTCCACCTTGTGAGATCAAGAGATTTGAAGATCCTTGCTTCTCAGTTACTGTTTGATGTACTTCAGAAGTAATCTGTAGCACTACAATCTATTTGGAGGAAAGGACCAGCCTTAGAATGAGCCCAGTTCATAGTCTAGCTTACCAGAAGAATGGACTTTGAGAAAAAAGGTTAAGGATCCAGGCAAATTTGAAAAATTCTTAATCAAGAATCATGGAAGCTTCTTCACAATCTGAATGGAGTATCTTACTCAGAATTTCAGAATTCTTAATAGATAGAGGGTGTCAGTTGGTTGAAAGTTTCAATCTGAGGTTTCTTTTCCCTGTTTCTATAGGGTCACTGAAGCAAGAGAGGAAATCACAAAACTGATGAATCTTTTCTTCCTTTTTCTTCCACTCTTCAGTGAGGTTCTATGGACCACGGAAACAGCAGCACCATAGTGACTGGATTTATCTTCCAGGGACTAGTGCAGTCTCTGGAACTACAGGCCCTACTGTTTGCTGCTTTCATTGTTGTATACATCACTGCCATTTTGGGAAACTTCTTTGTAGTTCTGACTATATGGACTAGCCCTCGTCTCCATACACCCATGTACTCCCTCCTAGGCCACTTGTCTTTTGTTGACATTTGCTATTCCCTAATAGCCACCCCAAGAATGCTGAGGGACCTGCTGGCAGAGAGCAAGCAAATCTCATTTTCAGGTTGCTTTACCCAGCTCTTCTTCATCCATTTCCTGGGTGGCACTGAGATCCTTCATCTGGTAGTTATGGCATTTGACCGTTATGTTGCCATCTGTAGACCACTACATTATGCTGCTCTCATGAATCCACTTACCAGGAGACGTTTCTTATTGGCCTCTTGGCTAGGTGGATTGGTGCATTCATCCCTCCAACTTGCCCTCTTGCTTCCACTTCCCTTCTGTGGTCCCAACCAGTTGGACAACTTCTATTGTGACATCATGCAGGTTCTGGAACTGGCCTGCACAGATACATATGCTGTGGAACTCCTGCTGGTTAGCAACAGTGGGCTGGTCACCTTGATAGTCTTTCTGGCCTTGCTCACCTCCTACTCTGTTATCCTTGTTACCCTAAGGGCCCACTCAGCCCATGCCCAGGCAAAGGCATTATCCACTTGTTGTGCCCACATAACAGTGGTGGTAATGACTTTCATTCCTGCACTCTGTGTCTATGCGTGGCCTTTTCGGGATCAATCCAAAGACAAGGCTATCTCAGTGTTACACATTGTGCTATTGCCTATGCTCAACCCCTTAGTCTATACTCTGAGGAACAAGGAGATGCATGAGGCTATGAAGGGTGGCTGCATCAGGGCTGTCCTCTGGTTGAGAAGGTAATAGGGCTTATTGAAGTCAATAACAGTTGACTCTTCCTAAGATCATAGATTAAGAACTGAAGTAGATATTATACTTCATGTTATTCAAAACCATCATTTGAAAATGAGGAAATTGAGCTTAAGGGACTTGCTCAAGATCACAAAGGTAGAAGAGCTGGCATTTGAACTTAGGTCCTTTGACTCCCAATTTAGTTCCTTGTTCTCCTCCATCTTGCTGCCTTTTCAAATTATAAAGCACTACAGAAACTTGAGCTATTATCATCACTATCATAATAGATTCACAGAAGATTAGATCTAGAAGTTATGTCATAAGCCGTATACCAAAACAATCACTGTTATTACATTCTCAACAAATTACTATCATGACTCTTTTTTTTGTGAGGTGATTGAGGTTAAGTGACTTGCCCAGGGTCACACGGCTACTAAGTGTCAAGTGTCTGAGACTGGATTTAAACTCAGGTCCTCCTGACTCCAGGGCAGATGCTCTATCAACTGCACCACCAAGCTGCCCTTATCCTGACTCTTCTTGAAGACCTTTTTGGATGTTTCAGGGAGGACTGACCATCTGTCAGGGTATCATATTACATTTTTTGACTGCTTTAATTTAAAAAAAAAAACAACTCCTAACATGAAGCCTAAAGTTTGCTTCTTTGTAACCAGTTCTCTAATTCTTGAATTCCCTGTTCAAAATCCCTAACACCTTAGAATAGTACTAAAGATCTTCCATGATCTGACCCTATACTACATAGTATAGGAAGATAACTGAAAAGGTTGCTGAATAGATGTGAAGACCTTTCCACTTTTAGATGAACAGAGCCCATTATTGTTGAAAGGGACAGAAAAAAAAAACCTTTCAAATGTAAAAAGGAAAAGTTACAGTAACTGCTAAAGTACATCATATATTGTCACGGTAAAAGTAAAAATTTTGATGCTTAAAAATGCAGAAATAACTATTTTAATTTAAAAAATAATGCATTATATTATGTGTATATGTGTATATTAACAGTTTTCAGATAGATTTTGAGCAAGTTGGAATGTATAATGAACTGTGACATAAATACAATAACAAATCATCTTGTGGATGATGTAGAATAAGTCCTTGTTTATGTGTAAATAATTTGTAGGTTTAAAGAAGCAGATAAAGAACTTTGATGTACTGAAAACCAGTGAAATGTTATTGTAAAAATGTTATTTGAAGGACACCAAAGAAGATGTTGAACTTTGTTAAAAATTTTAGAGCTGCATATGATTACAGTGTCTTAGCTCATTTGTAAATACAGTGTTAAGAGACAAAAAAAAGTGCAAAAAGACACAACAGAAGACTGAAAAGCTGTTCTGTCATAGCTGTTGCATTTAAGAACAATAAGCTGGTAGAATTCTCCTTCTACATAGTTCTTGACTTGTGGAAGAGAGACTTTATTTCATTGACCAAGAACCTTAGTTATACTTGTTGCTTCTCAGTGACACCTAGAGTTTGGTGAAGCTGAAACTTAAGTTTGGAAGAAGGTGAAATTTCTCATAAATACCTGTTTATTTGTTTGTTTGTTTTTTTGTTTTCTGCAGCTCCTTCTGATTTGAGAAATAAAAGTAGAGAGGTTTTTGCAGTACTTTGTGTTCTAGTATGCTGGCTAGGTTTGTTAGCCTTGGAAGCTAAACTGGTTATAACCCATCGGGGTCAAGGAACAGGGTGAAGGTTTTTCTATACTGTGCTTGCTTAATAAGCTTATTGAATATTAACTGACCCCAAGGGTGGGGATAGCCACCATTTTTGAATATGTGACACATGAACTGGGAGAGGTTAATGCAACAAGGAAGAACATGGGATGGGTGGTTCAGGAAGAGTGTAACCTACATGAGCTGGTCCAATCCTGGCTCAGATGAGAGGAGTATGGATTTTACTAACCATTTAAAAGTTGACTTTACTTCTATACCAGTGTGCCAGCTGGGTGCAGGGTGCCCACTTCTTGCGAGAAGTGTAATAAAAGCTTTCCTTCGCACAATCCTGTAGTAGATTTTTGCTTCAGATTTTTCTAACATTATCAACTATGCTATGCATCTTTAATTGGTATCTGACTTAAACATCTTGATAGTTGACTCAGGGGTTCAACTCACTTCAAATTCAAACAAGTAGAAAATGTCCTGCTGGAAACTTGGAAGGCACAAATGAACCTGTTCTTAATGGGCACATAAAGTCTGTGTACCTTGTTATTTTAATGAATAAATCCATCTATTCAGAAAGGAGGATTAAGTAGAAGGCAATGGTGTGCTGGTAAATGCTTAACAATCAGCTGTCAGGGAAAAATGTACATTACACACTTTTAAATTGAATATTTTTAGTTTGCCAATTTCCAAAGTGTAAAGGCTCACACTGAAAATTAAATAATCAGCTCTCACAAGCTGGTTCTAGCTGGTTCCATCACATCACTAATAGGGGGCATGACTTGCTGTGCCTTAGTTTTCTTATCTTCACGAGAAGGATGAAGGTTAGATGAAATATCTAAAACTATGATTCTTTGATCTATTTCCTAGACTTAACCTCATGTCTCTATGCATTTCCACAAACTTTTTTCCATGCCAGACTATACTTTCTGGTCATCTTGACCCCTCCAAAATCCTTTTTTCCTTCAAAGATATGTTTATATACTACCACTTCCAAGAAGGCTTAGTCAACTCTTCTCACCACCATGAGTAGTTCCTCCCTCTTTATTTCCCCCCTTTTACTATATTTATATATGTTTCTGAAAATTACAATGTATCTGACTCCATAAGACAAGAAATGCATAAAAGATCACAAGACAGAAAAAAATAACAAGAAAATGTAAGGTATAAAATAAAAAAAGAACTAACCTGTAAAACATGTCAGAGGAATATAAGAATATATGGATAATCTAAAAGCCATGGCAAAAAAAAGCAACCTCTATACCACATTTCAAAAAGTAACAAAGAAAAACTGCTCAGATCTATTTGAAACAGAAGGCAGAGTGAAAATAGGAAGAATCTAGCAATCACCTCCTCAAAGAAACCCCCCAAGATGAAAATTCCTAGGAAAGTCATAACCTAAATCCAGAGCTTCCAGATCAAAGAAAAACTTTTGCAAACAGCCGGACAGAATTCAAGTACTAAGGAGTAACAGTAAGATTATATAATACTAAGTGGCTGCTACTATGAAGGAGCTGAAAACTTGAAATACAATATTCCAAAAGCCAAAAGATATAGGCTTATAACCAAGGTTAACTTACTCAGCAAAACTGAATATAATACTATGAAGAGAGTTCTGGGTCTTCAATGAAATAAAGGAGTTCCAAGCATTCCTGATGAAATTAGGACATCTCATTTCACACTTGCTATTCATTTTGGATGTTTTTTACCTCACCATTCCCCCAGTAAACTTCTTATTGGGAAATCTTACCATATTGCAATATTCAATCAGCCTTGTTACTTACACTCCCTCAGAATCCTCTGACCCTCTTATTGGAGGGTAAAGCCATAAACCCCTCCATTTAAGGGAAGGGAACAGGGCAGAAATCTCTTCAGACATCTCCTCAGTTCCTGCCTGGATGCATTCATTATGAACTTTTGTGTTTTGTCTTCCCTCATTAGATTTAACTTCTTTAAGATCAAGGATTGTCTTTCTTTTTCATATTTCTGTCCCCAACACTTATCACAATGCCTGGCACATGGTAAGCACTTAACATGTTTATTGGTTTTTGACTAAAAAGACCAGAGCTGAGTAGAAAGTTTAAAATACAAAGATGAGAGTCAAGAAAAATAACAAAAGCTAAATTTGAGTTAGCAATCTTAAGAGACTAAAAATTATAAAGTATTTACATTATAATAATTATTTATTGAATAATGGGGAGATGATACAAGTGTCCCTTCAGAAACCATGCCACCATGCGCCATAGAAAGAGTTAAATAAAAAAGAGAGCTTTGGAATGTTTTTTTAGATGTTTTGATAACCCTAAAAGAAGAAAGAAAAGGAAGGGATAAAGGAAAAAGATAGAAGGAAAGGGGAAAACACTATCTCACATAATCAGGGTGTGCAAGTATAAGGCTATTAAACAATGTGTAAAAGAGAAGCAAGCATCACTTAATCTTCATTTTCAACCAAGTGGTCAAAGGTGTGTAGAATAGAGAGAATTTGTGTAGAAGTAAGTTCAACTCCTCAGGGAAATGGGAAGGAACTCAGAGAGAGGATGGGAAGAGGAATAATAAGAACAGACTAATTGTATTTCCAAAATAATCCTGGTTAACATTCATATAGCACTTATTTTTGTGCCAGGCACCTTCTAATTATTACCTCATTTGATCTTCACAACAACCCTGGGAGGTAGCTTATATTATTATCTCTATTTTACAGAGGAGGAGACTGAGGTAAACAGACGTTAAGTGATTTATACAGCATCCACACCTTGTAAGTGTCTGAAGTGGGATTTGAACTCGCCTACTGCTGACTCTAGATGGGATGCTTTTTCCACTGCCCTACCTCGGGTCAAACTCCAACCTCTGAGTTTGGAAAGTACAGGGAGATTTTAAAGGGAAAACAGGAGTAGGAATGTGTGATAGGTGTCTGAGTCAGAATAAAAGATGGACAGGAAAATAAAAGCAGTTTATATTAAGCACAGAGCATTGGTGCTGGGTGAACTATTTCTCACTACCCTCTTCTCTATAAGGAAAGAGGGTGAAAGGCAAAGATAAAGGAAAGCAAAAGTTAAGAAGATGAAGAGAAATAGATAATTAATGATGAAAATTGTGAATATGAATGTTATAACTTCACCCATAAAAACTTGCCCATAAAATGGAAGAAGATAGCCAATTAGACTAGAATGTGAAATACAATAAAATGCTATTTCCGAGAAATACAATGAATTAATTTCAATACTTAACATATGTGAACCAAATGACATTTCATTTAAATACTTAAAAATGTTAAGTCAATTGCTAGGACAAATAAAAAACAAAACTACAAAATTGGATACCACAATGTACCTCTTTTTCAGACCTACACAAACCTAATTTAAAAAAAAAATAAAGACATTAAGGACCTGAACAGAATGTTAGAAACATCAGATATGACAGATTTCTGGCAGATGCTGAATGGGAATGGAAAAGACCATACATATTTCTCAGCTGTCTATGGTCCCTTTACCAAAACTGAACATGTATCAGGGCATAAAAACCTCACATTCAAATGTGGAAAAGCAGAAATATTAAATCCTTTCTTTACTAGCTCAGTGCAATAAAATTATATTCAATAAAGGTCACTGAAGAAATGATTAAAAAGTAAAAAGAATAAAAAAGACAACAACATTGGAAAACTGCATGAATTCTATATAAGTAAAAAAAATGCTAGCCCTTAATATTGAATGCTCAGAAAATATTTAAGAACTATAGATTATCCAGAAAAAAGCTAAATTTATTCCATGCTTTACAATACAATATAAGAAAAGCCAGGAAGTTTACACAAATGAAGTAAAGAGGGAATTCATTCTATATATGGAGGCCCACTTGTGCAAAAACACAGGAATAAGGTATAAAATACCATGTAGAGCAAATTTAATGGAACAGAGAGTCCATGAAGAAGAGTAAAATGAAATCAGTCTAGAAAGGTAAGCAGGAGCCATGTTACATAAGGATTTAAATACTATGCTGAGAATTTGATATTTTGTCTTAGAATGAATGGGAAGTCATTGCAGATTTTTGAGTAGGGAAGTGATGTGGTCAGAGGACTGAGAATACAGACATTATTAAGTATAACAGCTCCAAGACAATCTTATACTTCATCTTGAAGAGGTGCATGAACCCTCCAGCTGGCTTATGGATACCAGATTCTTGAAAATCAGCCCAGAGGAGCATCTTGGACCTGCATTATCATCTTCATCATCATCATCATCATCATCATCAATAGCTAATATTTATATAGCTCTTCAAGGTTTGCAAAGCCCTTTACAAATATCTCATTATATCCTCACAATGACACTGGGTGGTAGGTGACGTTATTATCCCCATTTTTCAGATGAGCAAACTAATGCAAAGAGAGACTAGGTTACTTTCCCAGGTCACACAACTAGTAAGTGAAGCAGGATTTGAACTTAAGTTTTCCTGACTTCCTGACCATGTGTTCAGTATTTTATCCACTATGCCCCCCAGCTGTCACCAATTGTAGATCGGAGGATATTTCATTGGTTAGATAGATGGATGGGTGGAGAAGCTATTTTGGTGGAACATGGTCCCTGCCTTACATGAAGAGAGACTTTCTCATATTTTCATTTCATTCTAGACATATGTGTTTCTTCTTCAACTTCATGGAGCTGTGAATAGGACAGTCCCAACTCTTCATTTAATATATGCACATATATATTGAGTATGTGTTTGTGATTGTGATTGTGTGTGCACACAGAACTAGTGGATAGAGTAAGCATGAATATTTTTTATTGCCAGAAAGAAAAACTGAGCTATTTTGCAATTACTAATGAATCAATAATCAGTAAACATTATTAAGTACCTACTATGTGCCAGGCACCATGCTAAGTACTGGGGATAAGAAAAGAGGGGAAAAACAATTCTTGCCTTGAAGTAGCTTATGATCCAATACAGGAGACAACATGAAACAAATATATGCAAAATAACCTATATAAATAATAAATAAGAAATACTTAGTGAGGGAAGGCACTAGAATTAAGAGGGGTTAGGGAAGGCTTTCATTTGGATGTTAATTTTCCCTTCTATTCTCCTTATCAGAATGGAATGTCATTCTCCTAACTGGTATGTTCATTTTCATTATTTTAAACTGGAACTGGATTCTTTCTCTTCAGTGAGTCTCTTGCATTTAGGTGGCATTAACACTATAATAAATTAGCATTAACTGATAGTGTAAACAAACAAACAAACAAAAGTTCATCCTCTGAATTCCAATACTTACTCTGAGCCCTTATATTTTTGTAGGTTATGCTCAGGGAGACATCTGGCATTTTTTCCATTCAGAGAATATTTTCAATTTTGATTTGACCCAGAACCTTGGAGTTGGAAGGCATCTCAGACAGTTTTCCTCAACTCATTTATACTAGTCCAAAACGTCTTTGCACAATACCCCCTTGCAATCACCAACAAGAAGTGATCTAGTCATTACTTACAGACTGAAAGGGAGGGAGATCTCAATTCATTAACTCCTGAAACAACCCACTGCACTTTTTAAAACATCTAATTACTTGATTTCTTTTTGTTTCAGCAAGTCTAAATCAAATTCTCTGCAACTTCTATTCACTCCTGCTTTTTGAAGCCAAACAGAGCAAGTTTGAATCCTCTTACATATAACAAGCTTTCACATTCTTGAAGTGTGCTAGAAAGCCCTCATTGCATCTTCTCTTCTCTTAGATAAACATTTCCAGTTAATTTTAAGTTGTTTGTTTTCCTTATGTCAAGTAGAAACACCATAATAATTCCCCAATGACCAAGAGGACTCCTAGGAAAGAGGAATAGTTACTTCTGAGGGCCTTGCTGGAAATATTAAAAGGCTCTTTTCATAATAGGGGCAAGAATGCAAAAAAAAAAATTGGTTGTATCTGATTCTCAGAAAAAGAATAGGATGCACAGGAACTAGAAGCACTGTTCTCATCTTCAGGTGTTTATAGAGCCTAGACCTGATGTGAATGGGAAAACTTAGAGCGAGGACATGTTTTATAACTGCAAGATGAGTTTGTGTATACCATTCTCTGTCTTCACTACCACATAGAACTATTAGAAGGAGTGGAAAAGATTCCCCCCCCACCCCGACCCAAATCCCTGCCTACGTAATATATGGAAAAATTTCCTAATGATTAAGGCTATCCAGAAGCAGACTGTATATATTGGAATATATTGCACTCCTTCTTACTGGCTATTTCTATGCAAAAGAGGAATGGCCACTTGCAGGAATGGTCACGTACAGAAGTAATTTTTTTTCTTGTACAGGTTGTACTAGATGGCCACTGAGGCCCTTTCCAACTCCAAAATTCTATGAGTCTATAATAATGCATTCCCCTTCCCTACCACCTGGGGAGAAGAACTTGGCTCTGATTCTAATCAACTGAGATTCCAATAAGACCTCAATATTTGAGAGGCAAAGACATGCAAGTTAATTACCTCTTCCCTGGAGAGTGTGACCTATGTGAGAGTAAAGAGATCTTAGGTGATCTTCTATCCTTATTCATCTCGTTAGAACCTAAGCATTTGCAAATAATAAAAAGCCATTCTCATTTGTTCTGGGTACCCCAATTAGAGGTTCAAAAATCAGAAAATTATAGAAAATCACCAAACCCCAGAACTAGAAAAGGATTTCAAGATCAACAGGAATATTTTCCTTGCTTCTGTCTAGTAGCTTGGAGGTAGTAAGAAAGATCTTCCTTTAATTCTAATGTCCTTCCAATGTTCTCTAGATTCATCAGTCAGTATTTGCTGAGGAAATAAATGTGTGATGCATTTTCAATACATGAAACGAGGAAACAAACTTAGTAGCTACATTTTCATTCCCAAGAATTCTCAGTTAAGTGTCCAAATTTTACATGCGTTTTTCTTGTGAGATGTTTGACATCAAATGTAACTATAGAATAATAATGACAAATCTATCTTTCCATAGGACTGTCCCTGCCCTGTCAAGAACTTTTATGAAGCTTAGTATGGAATTAGAAGTAGGTTCTCACTTTCTTCTACTCCCTATGGTGCGTATACAGAACATGGGGAGGTCACTCTTCCAGGCATCTGTAATTCTATTTCTTTTTTAAAGATTTTTATGAATTTATTTTGATTTATTAACAATGATTTCCATAAGCTTTTGTGTTTTAATTTTTTCTCCCCCTCCTTTGCCACCCCCTCCGCAAGATGGCATGCAATCTGGTATAAGCTATACACACACACACACACACACACACACACACACACACACACACACATATATATACACACATATATGCATGTATATATGTATATATACATACATATATGTATGTGTGTATGTGTGTATATATACATATATATATGTATATATATATACATATATACATATATATATATATGTATATATACACACATTCCTATTACACATTTTCATGTTAGTGATACTGTAAGGAAAAATTAGAATCATTAAGAGGAACCACCAGAAAGAGAAAACAAAACAAAACAGAAGAAAAAAAAACAGCAAATAGTGTGCTTCGATCTACATGTAAACTCTGTAGTTCCTTCTTTGGATGTGAATAACATTTTCCATCATGAGATCTTTGGAGATGTCTTAGATCTTTACATTGCTGAAAAGGGCTAAGTCTATCAGTGTTAGTCCTCACACAATGTGGCTGTTACTGTGTACAACATTCAGCTGGTTCTGCTCATTTCACTCAGCATCAGTCCATACAAGTCTTTTCAGGTTTTTCTGAAGTCCACCTGCTCATCATTTCTCTTTCTTTCTTTCTTTCTTTCTTTCTTTCTTTCTTTCTTTCTTTCTTTCTTTCTTTCTTTCGGCAATTAGGGTTAAGTGACTTGCCCAGGGTCACACAGCTAGTAAGCGTCAAGTGTTTGGTCTGAGGCTGGATTTGAACTCAGGTCCTGCTGACTTCAGGGCAGGTGCGCTATCCAATGCACCATCTAGATGCCTCCTGCTCATCATTTCTTATAGCCCAATGATATTCTATTACATTCATGTACCAAAACTTGTTCAGCCATTCCCCAATTAATGGGCATCCCCTCGATTTTCAATTCTTTGCCACCACAAAAAGAGCTGCTATAAATATTTTTGTACATGTGGGTCCTTTTCCCATTTTTATGATCTCTTTGGGATGCAGCCCTAGAAGTACTATTGCTGGGTCAAAGGGTATGCATGTTTTTGTAGCCCTTTGTACATAGTTCCAAATTGCTCTCTAAAATGATTGGATCAGTTCACAACTCCACTAAGAGTGCATTAGTGTTTGATTTTCCCACATCTTCTCCAACATTTATCATTTTCCTGTTCTCTCATGTTGGCCAATCTGATAGATGTGATCTGGTACCTCAGAGTTGTTTTGATTCGCATTTCTCTAATCAATAGTGATTTAGAACATTTTTTCATATGACTATAGATAGCTTCAATTTCTTCATCTGATAATTGCCTTTTCATATCCTTTGACCTTTTATCAATTGGGGAATGACTTGTATTCTTATAAATTTGACTTAATTCTCTATATATTTTAGAAATGAGGCCCTTATCAGAGATAATGGTTATAAAAATTATTTCCTAATTTTCTACTTCTCTCCTAATCTTGGTTTCATTAGCTTTGTTTGTGCAAAAACTTTTCTATTTAATGTAATTAAAATTATCCATTTTGCATTTCATAATGTTCTCTATCTCCTGTTTGGTCATAAATTCTTCTGTTCTCCATAAATCTGACAGGTAAACTATTTCTTGCTCTCTCAGTTTGCTTATAGTATTAGCCTTTATATATAAGTCATGAATCCATTTTGACTTTGTTTTGGTATATGTTGTGAGATTTTGGTCTATGCTTAGTTTCTGCCTTACTATTTTCCAGTTTTCCCAGTAGCTTTTATCAAAGAGTGAGTTCTTATCCTAGAAGCTGGGGTCTTTGGGTTTATTAAACAGTACATTACTATAGTCATTGACTACTGTGTCTTGCATTCCTAACTTATTCCACTGATCCACCATTCTATTTCTTAGCCAGCACCAAGTATTTTTGATGATTGCTGTTTTATAATACAATTTAAGATCTGGAATGGCTAGGCCACCTTCCTCTGCATTTCTTTTCATTAGTTCTCTTGATATTCTGGACTTTTTGTTATTCCAAATGAATCTTATTTTTTCTAGCTCTATAAAATAATTTTTGGTAGTTTGAGCAGTATGGCACTGAATGAATTAATTAGCTTAGGTAGAATTGTCATTTTTATTATATTAGCTTTTATATTATTTACATTTTATATATATATATATATATATATATATATATTATATATATATATATATATATATTAGCTCATAACCCATGAGCAACTGATGTTTTTTCCAATTATTTAGTTCTGACTTTATTTGTGTGAAAAGTGTTTTGTGATTGTGTTCATGTAGTTCCTAGGTTTGTTTCAGTAGGTAAACCCCTAAATATTTTATAATGTCTACAGTAACTTTAAATGGAATTTCTCTCTTTCTATCTCTTGCTGTTGGACTTTGTTGGTAATATATAGAAGTGCTAATGAGTTATGTGGATTTATTTTATAGTCTGCAACTTTGCTAAGGTGGTTTATTATTTCAAGTAGTTTTTACTTGATTGTCTAGGATTCTCTAAGTATATCATCATATCATCTGCAAAGAGTGATAGCTTTGTTTCTTCTTTGCCTATTTGAATACTTTCAATTTCTTTTTCTTCTCTTATTGCTAAAGCTAACATTACCAGTACCATATTGAACAATAGCAGTGAAAATGGACATCCTCGTTTCACCTTGATCTTCTTGGAAATGCTTCTAGCTTGTCCCCATTAAGATGATGCTTTCTGAAGGTTTTAGGTAGATGTTACTTGTTATTTTAAGGAAAGCTCCATTTATTCCTATGCTCTCTAGTGTTTTTAGTAGGAATGGGTGTTGTATTTTGTAAAAAGCTTTTTCTGCATCTATTGAGATGATCATGTAGTTTCTTTTAGTTTTGTTGTTGATATGATCAATTATGCCGATAGTTTTCCTAATATTGAACCAGCCCTGCATTCCTGGTATAAATCCTACCTGTTTCATAGTGTATTATTCTTGTGATAAGTTGTTGTAATCTTTTTGCTAACATTTTATTTAAAATTTTTGCATCTGTATTCATTAGGGAAATTGATCTATAATTTTTTTCCTGTTTTGACTCTTCCTGGTTTAGGTATCAGCACCATATTTATATCGTAAAAAGAATCTGGTAAGATTCCTTCTTCAGCTATTTTCCCAAATGGTCTATATAGTATTGGGATTAATTGTTCGTTAAATGTCTGATAGAATTCACTTGCAAATCCATCTGGCCCTAGAAATTTTTTTCTAGGAAATTCATCAATGACTTGTTCAACTTCTTTTTCTGAGATGGGATTATTTAAGTATTTTACTTCCTCTTCTTTTAATCTGGGTGATTTATATTTTTTGTAAATATTCATCTATTTCACTAAGATTGTCAAATTTATTGATATACAGTTGGGCATTGTTTTAATTTCTTCTTCCTTGGTGGCAGATAAACCTTTTTCATTTTTGATACTGGTAATTTGGTTTTCTTCTTTCTTTTTTTAAATTAAATTAACCAAAGGTTTATTTATGTTATTGTTTTTTTTCCATAAAACCAGCTATTAGTTTTATTTATTAGTTCAATAGCTTTCTTACTTTCAATTTTATTAATTTCCCCTTTAGTTTTCAGTATTTCTAATTTGATGTTCAATTGAGAATTTTTAATTTGTTCTTTTTCTAGTTTTTTTTTTATTTGCATGTTCAATTCATTGATCTCTTCTTTCTGTGTTTTATTCATGTAAGCATTTAGAGATATAAAACTTCCCCTAAGAACTGCTTTCACTGCATCCCGTAAGTTTCGGTATGTTGTCTCATTATTGTCATTCTCTTGAATGAAGTTATTGATTGTTTCTATGATTGTTGTTTGACCCATTCATTTTTTAGGATTAGATTATTTAGTTTCCAATTATTTTTTGCCTATCGTTCCATGGCCCTTTATTACATACAATTTTATTGCATCATGATCTGAAAAGGATGTATTTAATATTTGTGTCTTTCTGCATTGGATTGTGAAGTTTTTATGCCCTAGTACATGGTCAATTTTTGTGTAGGTGCCATGTATTGCCAAGAAAGAAGTATATTCCTTTCTATCCCCATTTAATTTTCTCCAGAGGTTTACCACATCTAACTTTTCTAATATTCTGTTCACCTCCTTAACCTCTTTCTAGTTTATGTTGTGATTAGATTTATCTAGTTCAGGGAGGGGGAGGTTGAGGTCCCCCACTAGTATGGTTTTGCTGTCTATTTCTTCCTGTAACTCTCAACTTCTTTAAGAATTTGGATGTTATATCATTTGATGCATATATGTTTAGTAATGATATTACTTCATTGTCCTGCCTTTTAGCAGGATGTAGTTTCCTTTCTTACCTCTTTTGATAAGATGTATTTTTACTTTTTCTTTGAGATCAGGATTGCTACCCCCTGATTTTTTTTTACTTCAGCTGAAGCATAGTATATTCTACTACAGCCCTTTACCTTTACCCTGTGTATGTCCCTCTGTTTCAAATGTGTTTCCTATAAACAACATATTGTAGAATTATGGTTTTTAATCCATTCTACTATCTACTTCCATTTTATGGGAGAGTTCATCCCATTCATATTCAGAGTTATGATTACTATTTGTGTCTTTCTTTTCATCCTATTTCCCCCCATTTATGCTTTTCTTTCTTCTTTCTTCCATTCCCTTCTCACTAGTGTTTTGCTTTTGACCCCCACCTCCCTCAGTCCTGCCTCCCTTTTATTAGCCCCCTCCATTTTCTCCTTCTTTACCCTTACTACTTCTTCCCTTCCTTCTATTCCCCCTCCCTTTTCTTTCCCCTTTCCCCTCCTACTGCCTATAGGGCAAGTTAGATTTCTATACCTCACTGATTATGTTATTCCCTCCTTTAGACAAATATGATGAGAGTAAGATTCAAATAATGCTCATCTACCTCCCTTCTTTCCCCCTAGTGTAATAGGTTTTTATACCTTTTCCCTTGTCTGCCCCCTCCTTTCCTTTTCTCCCAGTACGTTCCCTTAGATCAGATTAATCCACCTATTTACATCCATTTAACCCATTTGAGTAGATTTTTTTTGATCATTACATCAAAGTCAACTTATAACTATCCCCTCTATTTATAACCCTTTAAAATTGTGTAATAACAATATAGTTCTCAAGCATTACAAGTATCATCTCCCTCTGTAGGGATGTAAACAGTTTTCCCTTGTTAATAACATGTGTTGTTTCATTTCAGATGGGTGTTTCACTTCTGCTAGATGTTTCTCTGCCTGGGGCTTTCCCTTCCTAGAGTTTAGCTGCGGCACTGGGACATGTCACTGCCTTAGAATGCCATGGCATGTGATGTTTTTCTGAGCCAGTTTCCACTAGTTCCCCTGCCTGTACTGAGGCATTGGGGTCCTGGTGATGGTGTTTGCCTGCTCCACCACCTGGGGTTCAGGATTTCACCCTGGTATGCTGAGGTGGGGCTTTCTGCTAGCTTCCTGGGATGTTTCCCATTCGGTACCACTGCCCCTCCCCCAGGTCAAGAGGGGCCTTTCTGGTTAATTCTTCAAGCTTCATGGGCTACTGGACTGCTGCACCTTATCTTTCTGCTTGTTCAGCTGTTCCAGGGTTTTTCCTGGGGTGATATTTTCTGGACTTTCAGATGTTAATAAGAGACAGTGAGAGTGACTTCTTACTCCACCATCTTGGTTCCAGGACACAGAAAAAAACTGTAATTCTATTTCTCACAAGTCATGTTCTCCCTTTACATGAGCCCATTCCTCCCATCCCATGATGATTTCCAGTATGTTCAGAGGTTACAGATAAATTCCTTCTTACATTTCCCCCCAGTTGAACCCAGGAAAGCACCCAAGGGCTCTGCTGAAAGAGTGACTAGGTGGCATTTAATATCCTCACAAATTCTGCTTATTTTAATTAAAAAGTTCTGAAGTTTGATTTCATGACCCTCTTCCCTTTTGACTCCATTACTTTCCACATTTCCTTCCTCATGTTTCCTTTGAGATGGCCAGTTCTGTTTCATTGCATTGTATCACCAATACTGAGCACAAAGTCAACATAAAAATGCTTATATTTCATTAAAGGGAGGAATAAGACTTCTCATCACATCTTAAATATTGAGTTAGAAGAGACCTTAGAGGTCCTCTTCATTTTTCATTTTTTGGATGAGTAAATCAGGCCTAGAGAGGTTAAGTAATCTACCTAAGGTCATACAGGAAGTAATGGGAAGTGCCAGGATTTGAACCCAGACATTTTGGCTCAAAATCTAGAAATCTTTCTTTTGGTAAATACTGTTGAGTCCCAGCATCTGAATATCTTGACACTTAATATGAAATGGTTTCCTTAAATACATCTATACTTCTACAAGGCACAACCAGCCTGAGGCTGCTACAATCAATCTATAATCTGCTAGAGAGCCCTCATTTGGGCAATGTCTCAGGAGTCCCAGGACTAATCAATCATCTACAAAAGGAATAAAAAGGATACATTAGCATTAGCAGGGAGTTCTGATATGACTTACATCACAAAACATTCACCTTGAAAATTTGAGAGCAAATCTGATCTTTATAATCTGCAAAATTTTTTGACAAGGATAATGTCTTCATTACTGGTTGATTTTTAATTGAGAATGATCCCTCACTTACTACTAATCTCCCAACAAATCAATAAGATAATTGATGGGAAATGGAGACTCCTGTTATAAGAATTGATTCTCTGTTTACTGAATTTGATATGGAATTTCAGGTTACCTAAAATATGAGAAATTTCTACTTAAAATATTTAAGAACATCTACATAAATAATGCTTGTTGATAAATCACTGGGCTTGAAATCCAACATAAAATTAGATAACATGACAAAAAATTGGCTGAGTAGGGAAAGAGACTAGTGTTTCTGCTGAAGGATTTAAAAGTCTGTAAACAGTTGTATGTGTTCTTATTGTTGGGATCTTTCATTTGCTTTGTAGAACCAAAAAACACATTTCTTTATCCTACCATCCTGTAGATAATTTTTCCCCTTTTATTTGTATTTTAACTTTCCTCTGATTGACTTTGTATTTCCAAAATTGGACTTCAACTTCCTGCTTTCAGATTCATAAATTCTAGGGGCTCTTGAGAACAGTTCTTGAGTTGACAAAAATAATATTAACCGGAGTTCAGCAAAATAATCTTTATTAATCCACTGATCAATAAGCATTTGCTTTTTTTTATTATCTGGGTTTTGCATAACCTTCATTTCTTTTCCCTACGTCTACTCAGTGAATAGTCTCTTTGAACAAATATTTTTAAGAGGAACAGAAAAACTTAGGGAAAAAAAACACAACCATGCTATCATCATACCTGTTTGGTAGCATATGTAATAACCACCCACTACCCTCTTCAAAGAGGTGAGAGAGAAGTGCATTTTCTTAGCTCTTCTCTCAAAATTAGACTATTATGATTAAATAACCATCAGTTTGTTTCTGTTTTATTTCTTTCTATTTATAATATTGTAGTATTGTGCATATTGCTTTCTTGATTGTAAATACTTGCCTATATACCAGTTTATGTGTTTTCCCATATTCTCAGAATTCCCCATATTTGACATTTTTATGGTATAGTAATATTGCATCAATTTCATATGTCACAATATGTCTAGCCACTTGCCAATCCACAGGCATCTACTTTTTAATAAGTCGAGTATGTCAGTCACCAAGGATTTATTAAATATTAGAGATAGAAATGCAAAAGATAATCCCTGCTTTCAAGGAATTTATTGTCTAATGGAGATTCATTATTCTTCTCTATCCTTACAGATTTCTTCCTTGAAATGCCGTGAACGTTGGATTCAAACAATTCAGTAATTAAGTTTATCTTCATGGGCTTAACTGACTAGCCAAAACTACAGCTCTTTCCCCTGTTCCTGGTATTCTACATTGTCTTCATAGTGGGGAATCTTAGCTTGATCTTGTTAATTGATTCAATTCCAACCTTCATACTCCAATGTGTTATTTTTTTTTTGTAAGTCATCTTTCATAGATTTCTGTTACTCCACTGTAATTACCTATAAAATATTAGTGAACTTTGTATCAAAAAGAATACCATCAGAGTGGCACAGGGAATAGAGCACTGACCCTGGAGTTAGGAGGACCTGAGTTCAAATATGACCTCAGACATTTAACACTCACTAGCTGTGTGACTCTGGGCAAGTCACTTGACCCCAATTGCATCACAAAAAAAATTATCGTCAGGAAGCAGACTTTCTGGAACGTGGTGACTATAGAGCAGGGAGCTACAGATAACAACATAATGATCCTAGGCCATGACTGTCCAACCCCTAATCAGACTGATAGACTTCCCAGAATGCAACTACTATTTATTCTTAGGTTTATAGGGGTATTCGGATAGATTTGGGTGTCATATGATATTATTGCTTATGAGACCCATTTGATGTGCTTCCCAGTATCAGTTAATATCTCCTCAATGTCAATCAACATGAATTAGCTTTTACAAAGGAATATTTATGGAGAAGTTATAGCAAGAACCAAAGTACAACAAAACCAAATGTGAACACACTATGTTTTTTGTATACTTTAGTCCCTGGGGAGACAGAGTGCATACATAGAGTGATGTTACAAAATATTTTCCTCCACCAAATTTGCTTTTGCATGTAGCATAGCCAATTGATGTCATTCCATTTATTGCAGAAAATGGTGTCTGAGCTCTAAAATCAATTCAGTGCTTAAGTAGTTCATTCAAATAGGGCTAGTCCCTCACTGGACACAGCTGCTGTTGCTAGTAGTTTTTATGCTTTGGTTATTAATCAGAACTTTGATCAATTTGATTCTCCTCCAAGTCTCATCAGTTGCTTGGTTTCTTCTATTGATGCATACTCACTAACTTAAGTTCAGAATGAAGAAATACATAAGCAAGAAGAAACATAGGTTCAAATTTGTTCACTCAGTGGTTCCCCCACTCAAAATCTCCCAGAAGTTCTTCTTTCATCTGATGCTGAGGTAGAGACCGAAAGTATTCATCAGTTTGAGACTTTTGCATACATACTCAATTCTGCCTCGGTAGACAATTAAAAGTTCGATTTTTTAAAATCACTATACATTATGCCAAGAAACACAGTGGGATTTGTGAGAAGAGTGGAATTTTAGGTCCTAGAGAAGAGCAGATATTAACAAATCTAGCAAAAATATATACAATGAAAAGGGATAAAGACTTGAATAAAATTTTAGGAAAAAATGTATGATATATTTCTGGAAATTGTTGAATGGTAGAAAAAAGAGTTTACATTTTCTAAGCCATGCATTGTCCCTTTACAAAACTTGATGTTTAGAAAGCAGAAAAAAAGCAGAAAAACCAAACACATCCTTTATTGGCCACAAGGGAACAATAATTATTTTCAAAAAAGAATTTGAAGAGTTAAAAATTAATTGAAAACAAATTTGTGAATAAAAGAACAATTCATAGAAATTTAAAAAATCATCAAAGAAAATGGCAACAATGGGTAAACTTAGCAAAATATATGGAATATAGCCAAAGCAGTACATAGGAGAATTTTTAAAATAAGTTTATTGATATTTCATTTTTTATATCACCATAGTATCACATGTATCTCTTCCTCCTCCCATCCCAGAAAGCCATTCCATATGCCAAATATGTTTTGAAGAGGGAAAACATCTGTATAATTAATCAATATGTTGAGAAAGTCTGAAAATGTGCAGTGTTTAACATCTGTCGACCTCCTAACTCTATGAGAGAATAGATTGGGAGTGTCTTTTCATATCTCTTCATTCAAGTCCCATTTGATCTTTATAATCTTGTTACATTTATCTTTGCTTTTTTTGTTTGCTATTGTTGCTTGCAATTACATTGTTGGAGTTACTATGTATATTGTTTTCTTGACTTTGCTTAGTTCACTGTGCATCAGTTCACATAGGTTTTTCCATGCTTCTCTGTAGTCAGCACGCATACGTCTTACAGCACAGTAATATTCCATTGCATTCATGTACCACAATTTGTTTAATCATTCCCCAAACAATGGGCATCTACTTTGCTTCCAATTCTTAGCTATCACAAAAAGTAAATATTTTGTAGTATATGAGGACCTTTTGTTGTTGTTGTTGTTATCAATGGCTTCCTTGTGGTATAAGGCCAGTAAATACATTCTCTGGTTAAAAGGGCATGGACATTCTAATCACTTTATTTGCACAATTCCAAATTGCTTTCCAAAATGGTTGTACTATTTCACAGTTCCACTAACAATATATTATTTTTTAAATAATTTATTTATTTTTAGTTTTCAACATTCACTTCCATAAGATTTTAAATTTAAAATTTTCTCCCCCTCTCTCTCTTCCCCCATCCCCAAAAGAGCATGCAATCTGATATAGGCTCTACTCATACATTCATATTAAGCATATTTTCACATTAGCCATGATGTACAGAAGAATTAGAACTAATGGGAGGAACCATGAGAAAGAAAAAAATGAAACAAAACAACAAAAGAAAAAGGAGAGCAAATAGTATGCTTCCATCTGCATTCAGACTCCATAGCTCTTTCTCTGGATGTGGATAACATTTTCCATCATGAGTCTTTGGGAGTTGTCTTAGATCCTTGCATTGCTATGAAGAGCTAAGTCTATCAAAGTCAGTCATCACACAATGTGGCTGTTACTGTGTACAATGTTCTCTTGGTTCTGCTCATTTCACTCAGCATCAGTCCATATAAGTCTTTGCAGGTTTTTCTGAAGTCTACCTGCTCATCATTTCTTATAGCACAATAATATTACATTTCATTCATCTATCACAACTTGTTCAGCCATTCCCCAATTGATGGACATTCTTTCAATTTCCAATTCTTTGCCACCACAAAAAGAGCTATTATAAATATTTCTGTACGTGTGGTCCTTTTCCCATTTTTATGATCTGTTTGGAATACAGACCTAGAAGTGATATTGGTGGGTGAAAAGGTATGCACAATTTTATATTCCTTTAGGCATAGTTCTAAATCTCTCTCCACAATGGCTGGATCAGTTCACAACTCCACCAGCAATGCATTAGTGTTCCAATTTTCCCACATCTTCTCTAACATTATTATTTATCCTGTTTTGTCTTGTTAGCCAATCTGATAGGTGTGATGTGGTCCCTCAGAGTCCTTTTGATTTGCATTTTTCTAACCAATAGCGATTTAGAACTTTTCTTCCTATGATTACAGATAGCTTTAATTTCTTCCACTGAAAACTGCCGAGTCATATCCTTTCACCATTTATCAATGGGGGAATGACTTGTATTCTTATAAATTCAACTCAGTTCTCTATATGTTTTAGAAACGAGGCCTTTTTCAGAGACATTGAATGTAAAAATTAACAACATATTATTAATATTATTGCCTTTCCACAACTCTTTCAACATTAACTTTTGGCCATTTTTGTCATTTTTGCCAGTTTGCAAGGTGTGAGATAAAATATGAGTTGCTTTGACTTGCATTTCTTTTATTAGCAAATAGGAGAATTTTTTCTTTGTAGTAGTTCTTTCAAGAACTGTTTGTCCATATCTTTGACCATTTGTCTATTAAGGAATGGCTAAATGCCTACTATTTATATGTGTACACATACACATATACGTACATATACATAAACATATATGTATGTATACATACATATTTATTATTTATTTTGGACACTAAACTTACCAGATAAATTTTATAAAAAATTTCCCCATTTTACTACTTCCCTTCTTATCCTAGATAGATCAAAGTTGTCTGTGCAGAAACTTTTTAGTTTCAAGTAATCAAAGACACATATTAATTAATATTAACTCACCCCCTTATGGACAGGACACAGTAAATTATTATTAAACTTTACCAACATAGCATGAAGTAGTTTATCAGCTTTTATTCTAACTGTGTCAAGAGATTTAAATAAGGGCTTTTTAAATAGTATTTGCATATGAAAGTTTAGCTTGGGTAGAGGAGTGATAAATTGGAAGATTAACATGAGTGGGATATTTTGGTAGAGCATCTAGGCAGGGATGTCTAGGCAGCTTAATCACACATGACTCTTGGACAGCCAGGCTGCAAGGGCATGCAAAATAGGATGAGGAAACTAACAGAAGAGGAAACAGGGCATGAAAGTCATAGCTTCACCTATGTCTCAATTATGCACAGGTGAGGCCCTTTTCTGGAGGAGAATTGGAAAGAAAATGGAAAATCATGATGATTTTATTTGGCTAATTATTTTGTGGATTATGGCAATGCCTCACCTTTCATAACTTTCTTCAATGAGTCCTTCACATCCTTGTTCCTCAGACTGTAGATCAGGGGATTCAGCATGGGGATAATCATAGTATAAATCACTGAAGCCACCTTTTCCTGGATAACATTGTAACTAGACACTGGCTTATAATACATGAAAATAATGGACCCATAAAAGATGATAACACCTGCTAGATGGGAGCCACATGTACTGAAGGCTTTGGATCGCCCCTTTGTAGTGTGGATACCGACGATACTGGAGAAAATGAAAGCATAAGAGATAAAAATGGGTAGTGTGGTCACCAATGAATTGAATCCAACAAGAAATATAATCAGAAGCTCATTGATGTAAGTGCTAGAGCAGGAGAGCTTCAGGAGGGGAAGGATGTCACAAAAGTAATTTTTGATGACATTGTCCGCACAGAAAAGCAGTCTGGCCAAGTAGGCTGTTTGAACCAGACCTGTAAAAGTGCCCATTGTATATACCCCTGATACCAGCAGGGAGCAGACTCTTTGGGACATGGTGCTATAATAGAGCAGGGGACTACATATAGCAATATAACGATCATAGGCCATAGCTGTCAGCATGTAGCACTCTGAAACAGCAAAAGAACAGAAGAAAAAGAACTGGGTCAAGCACCCTGAGTAAGAGATAATGTTTTTCTTTGATACAAAATTCACCAACATTTTGGGGGTAATGACCGAGGAGTAACAGAGATCTATGAAGGACAAGTTACTGAGAAAATAGTACATGGGGGTGTGAAGCTGAGAACTGATTCTGATTAGTAGAATCAGTACTGAATTCCCCACCATGGAGACAATGTAGATTCCTAAGAACAGGATGAAGAGGGGGTTGGAGTTCTGGTTGGTCATTTAATCCCATAATGATAAATTCAGTCACTATAGAATGATTCTCTGAAGTCATTGTCCTTTGAAAGTTGGGGTGATGATCTGCAGAAATGAAAATGAAAAGTCTAATTAGGCAAAATAGAAGTTGGCACATATTTTCTGATTCAAGATAGGTCTAATGATTTCAGTCAAAAGTTAATCTAAGAATGCATGTTCTCCACACTGATCTATAAAAACCTCAAAGGTCTGAAACCTATGCTGATCTCAGACCTGAGTCAAACTCCCCTAAAGCTACAGAGACAAATGTATACTCAGGGCAGAACAACCATGTGAAACTAATGGAACCCAAAGCTGGTGAATAGCTGTGGCCCATACAATATTACAGTCTACAAAAATGCACATGTATAATCAATATCAGATCTCTTGCCATCTCATAGAGGAGAGACTGGAGGGAAGGAAGAAGGGATAGAATTTGGAACTCAAAACTAAAAAAAACCTCACAAATGTTAAAATTGTCTTAACGTGTAATTGAGGAAAAATAAAACATTATTTTTAAAAGGAAAAGGGAAATCCAATATATATTAATTGTAATACTTTTTTTGTGGTAGAAAGAACTGGAAACAAAGTAGGTATCCATTGGATAATGTATTTGTGGTGCATAAATGATTGCTATAATAAAAAAAAAATAAAGTTAGCATCACCCAGACCATGGGAAGGTCTACAATGTGCATATGAAGGCCACAACACATTGTAAGCAAGGAATTACAGAGCAGAATGGGTGTAAAAAGATGCCATCAAATAAATGTGAGACCAAAAAAAAAAAAGATGTAGAGGGCCAGCTTTGGGGAGTTGGAGGGCTTAGGCCATCCCAGGTCTTACTTATAGATTGTACTAAGCCTGACAGCTGTGAAACTCAGGATGCCGGCTCACCACTCCCCTGTTTCGTCTCTTGAGAACAGGATGCAAGAAGGGAGGAAACAGATGGGGTACAGGACAGGATGCAGGAAAGAATGTAACAGACAAGGTACAAGGAAGTAAGGAAATCACTTAATTATATTTGTACTTTTCATGAATAATAATGTTACTGCTGCTTGATCCAGTACTATATAAGCCTGAGCCCTCAGATCAATAAACAGAGTTTGTTCTTCACTGCTCTCACCTGGCCCATGATTCTTTCTCTCTTCACACTCTACCGGCATCAGACCACAGCCGGGGACGCAGGCGCTCCCGGCAAAAAGATGACTGGCCACATGGAGAGAATTAAGAAAATGGATTGATAGTTTGTGTGCTGTTATAAAAACTAAAGGCCAGGAGAACTCAAGGAAGGAACCTAGCATTTTAGGTGGACCTGTTGTAGTAATGGATGGACATGAACAATTGTACAGGATGAACAGTCATGGATAGGTTAAGATCTCCATTACTGCAGTAATTAATCAGTTGAGTGAAATGACATATCCATTGTTGTATTAAATATTTGTGTACATATAAATATGCATTTATATAAAGATATGCTCCCTTGCTTATTAATATCAGTGCTCCCCCAAATTCCCTAAGCTTCCAGATCTTCAATCTTCGTCAAATCCCATGGTCCATATACCTTTACTGAACCTGAGTCACACAAAGATAGTCACACTATAGATTACATAGTTACTAACATGCGTTCTACTTCCTTAAATAAAAACTAACACTTTTTGGGAGTAAGAGAACAAGTATTTATTAAGACTGTACTATATGCCATGTATTGGACAGCTAGGTAGCACAATGGATAGCATACTGGACTTTGACTCAGGAAGACTCATCTTGAGTTCAACTCTGCTCTCGGAAGCCATGTGACCCTGAGCAAATCACTTGGTCTGCCTCTGTTTCATGTAAAATGAGCTGGAGAAGCAAATGGTAAACCACTCAAGTGTCTTTGCAAGAAAACCTCAAAATGATGTCATGAAGAGTGGGACATAACTGAAACAACTGAACAGAAACAAATATGCCAGGCACTATATTAAACACATTATAGTTATTATCTCATTTGATTGCATAAACAACTCTGTGAGTTAAGTACATTTCACCATTGAGGAAACTGAGGCAGACAGTTTAAATCATGTGCCCAGTAAGTGTTTGAGGAAGAATTTGAACTTAGGTCTTCCTGACTCCAGGCACAGCAATTTATCCCTAAGTTACCTAGTTGCTTTTAGGCTGCACAGAAGGTACCATTGGACCTAGAACAGCTATGAATTTCTGTTCCATTTCTATACTCCTTTCAGAAACTTATATGTGTTTAGTTCTATTGTTAATAATTATTTTCTCAGCTTGTAGAACTCATTTTAATGGGTTTGCATGTTCACTATTTAACTAAAATTGTCCTTGTTCTCATACAGCTCTCTCAAAAAAAAAAAAGATGAATCATATTGTTTGTCTCAGTCAGGAAATATAAAGATTCAGAGTCATTCACCTTCTATCTGCCCCAGGTTTCTTGTCCTTCAAAGTGGGGAAAATAATAGCACTTATTATTCTTGTTCTGAGAGTTGTTGTGAGAATAAAATGAGATAATACTTGTAAAGCATTTTGCAAATCTTATGTTAAAGCACTATACAAATCCTGAGTATTCTATTATTGTTACATGATCTTCTCATTATATAATCATAGTTTTGATCAATAACAATACTGAATGCTACATGCATTCAGGCAACTTTCTAGATCTTTGTAATACTTGTCATTATTAGTCCTTCTTCCAAGATTTGCTGAAGGCAAAATCAGGTACTCTTAAAAACTTATTGATGCCTTTCATCTTTACATTACCATTATTCCCCACCTAGCCCCACCAGATTGAACAATGTTGTGACAAAAAACTCCACCATCATTAAGCAAAAACATTCAATACAGAAAATTCATCTGACTGTATACAATATTCTGTCCCAGTAGTACTCTTATTCTCTGCTACGAGAATGATGTATCTTTCTTTATCTCTTCTCAAGGACCTTCAATGGTTTTTCCAATTACTCATACTTTAGCTTCCTTCCATTATCTTTTTCTTATTATTACACTGCTATTATCATTTTATATAATGTTGCCATGGGCATGATTTTATCATCCTTCAACAACTTGTATGAACATTGCCTTTCTCTGAATTCTTTATAATTTTTAATTATTGTAAAGTTGTATTTAATTACATCCAGATACCAATATTTAAAGCTATTCTACAATCAGTAAGAACCTTTTTGTTACCACAAAGAATGTATCTGTGAATATTTTGTCATAAATTCAATGTTTATTTCTTTGACTTCTATGAACATAGACTCAGTAGTGATACTACTAAGGGGATCGGCAGTTTGGAGATTTTTATTCATAATTCCAAAATGAAATCTGAATGTTGAACCACTTTACAAGTCTATTAATAATACATCAGTGTGCTTATCTTCTCAGAGCCCAACATTGACTTGTTTTCATCTTTTTTCGGTCAATTTGCATGGAATGAGATGAAACCTCCGAATTGTTCTATTTTTCATTTTTCATACTATTAGTCATCTGGGATATGTATTCATGTAGCCATTTATACCTTTGATACTTCTTTTTAAAACAATTCATTTATATCCCTTGACCAGGTACCTACTAGTGCTTATATATTTATGTCAATTCCTTGAATATTTTGCATACCAGGCATATTTTACAAATATTTTTTCCAACTCTACCATATTGCTTGTAAGTCTATCTTCATTTATTTTATTTGTGGTAATGCTTTTGAATTTATATACTCAAATTATACATTTTATGTTTTATGATCATTCTATCTCTTTTTTCATCATTCCTAATCTCTCCATTCACCATATATAGTGATGAAGGATGATGACACTGGTATCTCAAGGAGGTAAAATATAGAAATAAAATTCACATATGCATATATGTGTGTGTGTGTGTGTGTGTGTGTGTGTGTAAAGAACAATGCCAAGCATAAAAATTGGGTTCTAATGTTCACTTTGTATCTGAGTTTCTTGGATATAACAACATGATAACTGGCTAACCTAAAAATGTAAAATCAATGGTCTAAAAGCTTCCAAATTTGATTTTGTAATAGTAGAAATGTAAGGTTTGTGTTAACTTTGAATATTATACTGGCTGTTGGCAAAGTAAATTTGAATTATTCATATATATGTTGAATTGCAGCC
>NW_027555773.1:0-28832 GCF_003287225.1 Phascolarctos cinereus
ATGAGAGCTATGCAATGGCAAGAGAAAACAAGCCTTTTAAGCTGACCACCCTGTTAGTTCATTATTACCCTCTCTTCTTGGTACTGAACTTTAAGAGTGGAGTGCCAAATGGTTTAAAATGAGGACAAGGTCTAGGGTCCTCAAGAAAAGGGGAAAGAAAGGAGTGTTTAGAGATGACATATTACTTACCTTCAGGTGGTTCGCCTGGGTTCTCCTGGGTAGAAAAAATAAAAAATGAGTAATGTTTAGGCAAGAGTCCTATGAATCTCAAGAGGTTTCAGATGTGGATAAAGTAATATTGATGAAGGACCAGTGGAATTACTTGAAGAATGCAAGTATCCACTTGGCCAGAGTTCATATTCATCACAAAATCATCCATACATTTAAGCTTTCATAAGTGTAAGTAGAAGATAGAAGAGAAATGAAGGGACCCAAATATAAAATGGGTGGAAAAATTAGATATTGTTATGTTCAGCTGATCTCAGCACATCTAAAGAATAGAAATCTTTCCAAATACCTATTTCTTCTTCTTCTTCTCTCCTTGAAGATATTGGTGTGAGTAGGCTTGTGGCTAGGTCTGAGATGGCTCCTCCCTTAGAAGAAGTGAAGAGCCTTTGGGTAAAGGGGCAAATGATTCCCAAGATGTAAAATTTCTTAATTTTGTGTTTTAGGCACAAATATTTTGAATAAGCATTTGTCCTTTGAATTGCTAATATTACATTTCCTTCTTTTCTCTTTTGCTTTCTGAAATTTCACTTTTCAAAGTGAAAGTACGGGAGAGAGAGAGATACAGAGAAAATGTGTGTGTGTGTATGGTGTGTGTGTGTGTGTGTGTGTGTGTGTGTGTGAAAAGAGAGAGACAGAGGGAGAGAAAGGCAGAGAAAAAACGAGACAGAGACAGAGAGATAAAGATATCGATTCAGAGAAAGACCAGACACAGAGGGACTGTGAAAACACAGAGAAAGAGAGAGAGAAATACCCACACTGCAGAGACATGAAGAGAACATTGCATTACATATTACAATGTGATCTTGAAATGTTTGATCTAGGATATTAGGCAATGGAAAAAAGCAAACTATGCTTTGGGAAAAGATGACAAAATCATTTTGGATTTTTGATCTGGGAAATTCTCTGGTGGAAATATGAGAGCTATGCAATGGCAAGAGAAAACAAAGCCTTTTAAGCTGACCACCCTCTTAGTTCATTATTACCCTCTCTTTCTTGGTACTGAACTTTAAGCGTGGATGTGCCAAATGGTTTCAAATGAGAGACAAGGTCTAGGGTCCTCAAGGAACGGGGAAAGAAAGGAGTGTTTAGAGATCGACATATTACTTACCTTCAGGTGGTGGACCTGGTTCTCCTGGGGTAGAAAAAATAAAAAGATGAGTAATGTTAGGGCAAGAGTCCTTCTGAATCTCAAGAGGTTTCAGAGGTCGATAAAGTAATATGTGATCGAAGGACCCAGTGGTATTACTTGAAGAATGCAAGTATCCACTTGGCCAGAGGTTCATATTCACTCACAAAATCATCCTATACATTTCAAAGCTTTCATAAATGTAAGTAGAAGATGTAAGAGAAATGAAAGACCTAAATATAAAATGGGTGAAAAATTAGATATTATTATGTTCAGCCTGATCTCAGCACAGCTGTAAACAATAGAATCATCTGTCCAAACTACCTATTTCTTCTTCTCTTCTCTCCTTCAAGATATTGGTGTGAGTAGGCTTGTGGCTAGGTCTGAGATGGCTTCTTCCTTAGAAGAAGTGAAGAGCCTTTGTGTAAAGGGGGAAATTATGGCCAGGCTGCATCATTTCTTAATTTTGTGTTTCACGTACAAATATTTTCAATACGCATTTGTGCGTTTGAATTCCTAATATTACATTCCCTTCTTTTCCTCTTTTGCTTTCTGAAATTTCACTCATTCAAAGGTGAAAGTACAAGGGAGAGAGAGAGATACAGAGAAAATGTGTGTGTGTATGGGTGTGTGTGTGTGTGTGTGTGTGTGTGTGTGTGTGTGTGAAAGAAAGAGACAGAGGGTGAGAGAAAGGCAGAGAAAAGTGAGAGAGACAGAGAGATAAAGATATCGATTCAGAGAAAGACCAGACACAGAGGGACTGTGAAAGCAGAGGGAAAGAGAGAGAGAAATACCCACGCTGCAGAGACAGGAAGAGCACATTGCATTAAGTATTACAAAGTGATCTTGAAATGTTTGATCTAGGATATTAGGCAATGGAAAAAAGCAAACTATGCTTTGGGAAAGGATGACAAAATCATTTTGGATTTTTGATATGGGAAATTCTCTGGTGGAAATATGAGAGCTATGCAATGGCAAGAGAAAACAAAACCTTTTAAGCTGACCATGCTCTTAGTTCATTATTACCCTCTCTGTCTTGGTACTGAACTTTAAGAGTGGATGTGCCAAATGGTTTCAAATGAGAGGCAAGGTCTAGGGTCCTCAAGGAATGGGGAAAGAAAGGAGTGTTTAGAGATAGATGTATTACTTACCTTCAGGTGGTTCGCCTGGTTCTCCTGGGGTAGAAAAAATAAAAACATGTGTAATGTTTAGGACAAGAGTCCTTCTGAATCTCAAGAGGTTTCAGAGGTGGATAAAGTAATATGTGATTGAAGGACCCAGCAGAATTACTTGAAGAATACAAGTATCCACTTGGCCAGAGGTTCATATTCACTCACAAAATCATCACATACATTTCAAAGCTTTCATAAGTGTAAGTAGAAGATATAAGAGTAATGAAGGACCCAAATATAAAATGGGTGGAAAAATTAGATGTTATTATGTTCCATCCTGTTCTCAGCACATCTGTAAACAATAGAAATATCTTTCCAAACTACCTATTTCTTCTTCTCTTCTCTCCTTGAAGATATTGGCGTGAGTAGGCTTGTGGCTAGGTCTGAGATGGCTCCTTCCTTAGAAGAAGTGAAGAGCCTTTGTGTAAAGGGGGAAATTATGTCCAGGATGTAATATTTCTTAATTTTGTGTTTTAGGTACAAATATTTTCAATACGCATTTGTCCGTTTGAATTGCTAATATTACATTTTCTTCTTTTCCTCTTTTGGTTTCTGAAATTTCACTTTTTCAAAGGTGAAAGTACAAGGAAGAGAGAGAGAGATACAAAGAAAATATGTGTGTGTAGGGGTGTGTTTGTGTGTGTGTGTGGTGTGTGTGAAAGAGAGAGAGACAGAGGGAGAGACAAAGGCAGAGAAAAAGCGAGAGAGGGACAGAGAGAAAATGATATCGATTCAGAGAAAGACCAGACACAGAGGGACTGTGAAAACACAGAGAAAGAGAGAGAGAAATACCCACGCTCCAGAGACATGAAGAGAACATTTTATTAAATATTACAAAGTGATGTTGAAATGTTTGATCTAGGATATTAGACAAGGGAAAAAAGCAAACTATGCTTTGGGAAAAGATGACAAAATCATTTTGGATTTTTGATCTGGGAAATTCTCTGGTGGAAATATGAGAGCTATGCAATGGCAAGAGAAAACAAAGCCTTTTAAGCTGACCACCCTCTTAGTTCATTATTACCCTCTCTTTCTTGGTACTGAACTTTAAGCGTGGATGTGCCAAATGGTTTCAAATGAGAGACAAGGTCTAGGGTCCTCAAGGAATGGGGAAAGAAAGGAGTGTTTAGAGATCGACATATTACTTACCTTCAGGTGGTGGACCTGGTTCTCCTGGGGTAGAAAAAATAAAAAGATGAGTGATGTTTAGGGCAAGAGTCCTTTTGAATCTCAAGAGGTTTCAGAGGTGGATAAAGTAATATGTGATCGAAGGACCCAGCGGAATTACTTGAAGAATGCAAGTATCCACTTGGCCAGAGGTTCATATTCACTCACAAAATCATCCATACATTTCAAAGCTTTCATAAGTGTAAGTAGAAGATATGAGAGAAATGAAGGACCTAAATATAAACTGGGTGGAAAAATTAGATATCATTATGTTCAGCCTGATCTCAGCACATCTGTAAACAATAGAAATATCTTTCCAAACTACCTATTTCTTCTTGTCTTCTCTCCTTCAAGATATTGGTGTGAGTAGGCTTGTGGCTAGGTCTGAGATGGCTCCTTCCTTAGAAGAAGTGAAGAGCCTTTGTGTAAAGGGGGAAATTATGCCAGGATGTAATCATTTCTTAATTTTGTGTTTTAGTACAAATATTTTCAATACGCATTTGTCCGTTTGAATTCCTAATATTACATTTCCTTCTTTTCCTCTTTTGCTTTCTGAAATTTCACTTTCAAAGGTGAAAGTACAAGGGAGAGAGAGAGATACAGAAAAATATGTGTGTGTGGTGGTGTGTGTGTGTGTGTGTGTGTGTGTGAAAGAGAGAGAGACAGAGGGAGAGAGAAAGGCAGAGAAAAAGCGAGAGAGAGACAGAGAGAAAAGATATCGATTCAGAGAAAGACCAGACACAGAGGGACTGTGAAAACACAGAGAAAGAGAGAGAGAAATACCCACGCTGCAGAGACATGAAGAGAACATTGCATTAAATATTACAAAGTGATCTTGAAATGTTTGATCTAGGATATTAGGCAATGGAAAAAAGCAAACTATGCTTTGGGAAAAGATGACAAAATCATTTTGGATTTTTGATATGGGAAATTCTCTGGTGGAAATATGAGAGCTATGCAATGGCAAGAGAAAACAAAGCCTTTTAAGCTGACCACCCTCTTAGTTCATTATTACCCTCTCTTTCTTGGTACTGAACTTTAAGCGTGGATGTGCCAAATGGTTTCAAATGAGAGACAAGGTCTAGGGTCCTCAAGGAACGGGGAAAGAAAGGAGTGTTTAGAGATCGACATATTACTTACCTTCAGGTGGTGGACCTGGTTCTCCTGGGGTAGAAAAAATAAAAAGATGAGTGATGTTTAGGGCAAGAGTCCTTTTGAATCTCAAGAGGTTTCAGAGGTGGATAAAGTAATATGTGATCAAAGGACCCAGCGGAATTACTTGAAGAATGCAAGTATCCACTTGGCCAGAGGTTCATATTCACTCACAAAATCATCACATACATTTCAAAGCTTTCATAAGTGTAAGTAGAAGATATGAGAGAAATGAAGGACCTAAATATAAAATGGGTGGAAAAATTAGATATTATTATGTTCAGCCTGATCTCAGCACATCTGTAAACAATAGAAACATCTTTCCAAACTACCTATTTCTTCTTCTCTTTTCTCCTTGAAGATATTGGTGTGAGTAGGCTTGTGGCTAGGTCTGAGATGGCTCCTTCCTTAGAAGAAGCGAAGAGCCTTTGTGTAAAGGGGGAAATTATGCCAGGATGTCATTTCTTAATTTTGTGTTTAGGTACAAATATTTTCAATACGCATTAGTCCGTTTGAATTCCTAATATTACATTCCCTTCTTTTCCTCTTTTGCTTTCTGAAATTTCACTGTTTCAAAGGTGAAAGTACAAGGGAGAGAGAGAGATACAGAGAAAATGTGTGTGTGTATGGGTGTGTGTGTGTGTGGTGTGTGTGTGTGTGTGTGTGTGTGTGAAAGAAGAGACAGAGGGTGAGAGAAAGGCAGAGAAAAGTGAGAGAGAGACAGAGAGATAAAGATATCGATTCAGAGAAAGACCAGACACAGAGGGACTGTGAAACAGAGAAGAGAGAGAGAGAAATACCACGCTGCAGAGACATGAAGAGAACATTGCATTAATATTACAAAGTGATCTTGAAATTTGATCTAGGATATTAGCAATGGAAAAAAGCAAACTATGCTTTGGGAAAGATGACAAAATCATTTTGGATTTTTGATATGGAAATTCTCTGGTGGAAAATGAGAGCTATGCAATGGCAAGAGAAAACAAACTTTTAAGCTGACCACCCTCTTAGTTCATTATTACCCTCTCTTCTTGGTACTGAAGTTTAAGATGGATGTGCCAAATGGTTTCAAATGAGAGACAAGGTCTAGGGTCCTCAAGGAAGGGGAAAGAAAGGAGTGTTTAGAGAGATGACATATTACTTACCTTCAGGTGGTTCGCCTGGTTCTCCTGGGGTAGAAAAATAAAAAGATGAATGTTTAGGGCAAGAGTCCTTGTGAATCTCAAGAGGTTTCAGAGTGATAAAGTAATATGTGATGAAGGACCCAGGGAATTACTTCAAGAATGCAAGTATCCACTTGGCCAGAGGTTCATATTCACTCACAAAATCATCCTATACATTTCAAAGCTTTCATAAGTGTAAGTAGAAGATATAAGAGAAATGAAGGACCTAAATATAAAATGGGTGGAAAAATTAGATATTATGTTCAGCCTGATCTCAGCCATCTCTAAAGAATAGAAACATCTGCCAAACTGACTATTTCTTCTGTCTTCTGTCCTTGAAGATATTGGTGTGAGTAGGTTGAGGCTAGGTCTGAGATGGATCCTTCCTTAGAAGAATTGAAGAGCCTTTGGGTAAAGGGGGAAATGATGGCCAGGATGTAAATTTCTTAATTTTGTGTTTTAGGTACAAATATTTTCAATAAGCCTTTGTCCTTTTGAATTCCTAATATTACATTTCCTTCTTTTCCTCTTTTGCTTTCTCAAATTTCACTCTTGCAGAGGTCAAAGTACAAGGAGAGAGAGAGAGAGAGAGAGAGAGAGAGGGAGGGAGGGAGGGAGAGAAACCAAGAAAAAGTGAGACGAAGACAGAGAGATAAAGATATAGATTCAGAGAAGACCAGACACAGAGGGACTGAAAAAACTGAGAGAAAGAGAGAGAGAAATACAAACAGTGCAGAGACATTAAAAGAACATTGCACCAAATATTACAAAGTGATCTTGAAATCTTTGACGTAGGATATTAGCTAATAGAAATAAGCAAACATGTGCTATGGCAAAAGATGATAAAATGGCTTTGGATTTTTGATCTGGGAAATTCTCAGTTGGGAAAATAAGACCTATGCAATGGCAAGAGAGAACAAGGCCTTTTAACCTGACCACCCTGTTATTTCATTATTACCATCTCTTTCCTGGTATTGAACTTTAAGAGTGGAAATGCCAAACTGTTTAAAATGAGAAATAAGTTGTAGGGTCCTCAAGGAAAAGGGAAAGAAGGACTCTTTACAGATAGACATTTTACTTACCTTTACTTTTCCTAGTTTGTTGCCTTGGGGCTGCTGTGGGTAGAAAAAATAAAAAGAGATGAGTAATGTTTAGGGCATGAGTCCTATGAATCTCAAGAGGTTTCAGTTCTGGATAAGGGCAATATGCGATCGAGGGCCCCAGTGGAATTCTATCAAGAGTGCCATTATCCACTTGGCCAGAAGTTCATAGTCAGTGACAAAATCATCCTATGCATTTCAATGCTTTCATAGCTGTAAGTAGAGGAGATAAGAGAAATGAGGGAACTAAATATAAAACGTGCAGAAAAATTAGATATTGTTATGTTCCACCTGATCTCAGCACATCTCTGAAAGAATAGAAACATCTTGCTAATCCACCTATTTCTTCTTGTTTTCTTTCCCTGAAGTTAGTGGTGTGAGTAGTCTTGAGGCTAGGTCTAAGATGGATCCTTCCTTAGAAGAAGTGAAGAGGCTTTGCATAAAGGGAGAAATTATGGCCAAGATGTAGCATTTCTTAATTTTGTGCTTTAGGTAGAAATATTTTGAATAGGCATTTGTCCTTTTGAGTTACTAATATTACATTTCCTTCTTTTCCTCTTCTGCTCTCTGAAATTTCACTATTTCGAAGGTCAAAGTAGAAGGGAGGGACAGAGATAGAGAGAAAAGGGGTGTGTGTGTGTGTGTGTGTGTGTGTGTGTGTGTGTGTGTGTGTGAGAGAGAGAGAGAGAGAGAGAGAGAGAGAGAGACAGAGAGAGACAGAGAGAGACAGAGAGAGAGAGAGAGAGAGAGAGAGAGAGAGAGAGAGAGAGAAAGAGAGACAGAAAAACAGAGCTACAGTGACAGAGAGATAAAGATACAGATTCAGAGAAAGACCAGACACAGAGGGACTGTGAAAAACAGAGAAAGAGAGAGAGAGAAGGAGAGACAGAAAAAGAGAGAAAGAGACAGAGAAATAGAGACAAACCATTAGGGCCAAGACAGAGAGTGTTTAATTGAAGATGACAAAGTGGTCTTGTGAGTTGTGATCTGCATTCCCTGGTGAAAAAAGACTATGTGCTAAGGCATTTTAACTGGATTACCCTCTGTTTCTGGGTACTTATCTTTAAGACTGTAGAGGACTAAGTGGTGTATAATAAGAGACAAAGTCCAGGGGCCTCAAGAAAACAGGAAAAAAGACTTTAAGAATAGACATGTTACATTCAGGTTTCTCAGATTGTTGGCTTGAGGCTTCTGTGGGTAGAATAAAGAAAAGGAAAGAGTGATATTTAGGGCAAGAGTTCTATGAATTTCAAGAGCTTTCAGTTGTGTTTAAGGGCAATCTATATTCAAGGGTACAAATGGCATTCTATCAGGAATAGAAGCACCCTCGTCCAGAGGTTACATATCCAGTCATATAATTCAGAATTCATCCGATTGTTTTCAAAGCTGCCATAACATTAAATACAGGAAGTTTGAGAAATGAAGGAAATAGAGAGAAAAAGAATGGAACATTAAATGTTGTGTTCAGTTGGATCCTACAACATCTAGTGTCAACATGATATAAGATAGTTTATCAACTTTTAAATTCTAGGTAAATAGTGAAGATAACCATGGCAGTAGAATGAACTGAAAAAGATATATCTGGAGAACATAATTGAAGCAGTGTGACTCAAGTAGAAAAACATTATTCAATAAAAATTATTGTGTTTTTGCTAAAAGTCTGTGCCCAAATTTTTGGCATCGAGCACCTCCTCAGGCCATTGGGCTATCTAAATTAATTTTTCAAAGTTAGTTGAAGTATGCGCATGAGCCCTTTTTACTTCCCTGACAGATCTTTCACCTACTAAGGAGAAGACCACAAAAGGCAAATAAGGGAACTAATCCAAATTATTTTTCCCAGTCCAGAGTCTGAAAAAGTGACAGTAATTTGGACTTACATTTACTACTTATCTAATATTAAGGAAAGCAACAAAGTAATTAATAGAAATCAACCCAAATGTACTCCCTTTATCCAGGGACAGACACTGATTGAAATATCTTGTCAATCTTTCTATTTCTTCTTGCCCTCACTCTCTGCAGTTAGGGCTGTGATTAATTTGTGGTTAAGCCTCAGATGAGTCCATTCTTAGAAGAAGTGAAGAGGCTTTGCATAAATATGAGAAATATGGCAAGGATGCAGCATTTGTTTATTTAGCCTTTCAGAGCTAAATCTTTTGAATAGGCGGGCATTTAACCTTTCTGGTTCTTGGTACTACATTTCTTTCAAAGGATAGACAGAGACAGACAGGGAAACAGAGAGAGATATGTAGACAGAGGACAAACAGAGACAGAGAGCATTTCATTGAAGACATCAAAGTGACCTTGAAATTTTTATCCAGGAAATCCCCTGCTGGAAAAATGAGATCATATGTTATGTCAAGAGAGAATAATTAATTTTAATTTGAGCACATTCTTAGTTCATCATTACTCTTTTTTTTTTGTCTGGGTACTGATCTTGAATAGCATAAATGTCAAATGGTTTAGAATGAAAGATAACAATAACAAGGGACTAAAGTGAAAAGGAAAGAAAGACTGTTTAGATAGATATGCTACTTACGTTCAGGTTCAGCAGGTTGCTGTCTTGGGGCTTCTGTGGGTAGAAAAAAAGAAAAGGAAAGAATGATTTTTAGGGCAAGAGTCCTCTGCATCTCAAGAGTTTTCAGTTGTGGATAAGGGCAATCTGTGATTAAGAGTCCCATTGGAACTCTATCAGGAATACAAGCATCCACCTGACCAGACATTACACATCCACTTATAAAACAAAGAATTCCTAACTTCCATTTTGAAACTTTCATAACATATTAAATACTGGAGCTTTGAAAAGTGAATCAAATAGAGACAAAATTGATGGAAAATTAGACAGTAGTGTGATCAGTCAGATCTTACAATATCTATTGTGATAATAATATAAAATAATCTATCATCTCTTGAATTCTATGTGCATAATGGAGATAACCATGGAGGTAGAATCAATTGAAAAAGAGGTACCTGGAGGACATAATGCAAGCATTATGACTGAACTAGGAAAACACAATTTTGTTAATGATTTGTGACCTATTTCTTTGATATGCCCTATGCAGTAAACCTTTGGTATATCTAAATGAAACCTTCAAAGTTAATAGAAATGCGAGTTCAGCCTCTTTTGTTTCCATCACAGGTTTTTTATCTACTAATAAGAACCCAAAAGGCAAATAATGGAAACTAATCCAAGCTATTTTTCTGAGGCCTGGGTCAGAAAAAGGGATGGTAATTTGTCCTTACAAGACCTCCCTAATAGTGTAACATAAAGGAAAACAATAACAAAGGCATCAATTCAATTCACTAAGAATGTGTGACTTTTCATTGGAGTGGAACACTTTCTCAGGCCATTGCCCTACCTAAATAAATCCTTTGAAGGTATTTGAAGTATAACCTCTTCTATTTCCCTGACAGAACTTTCACCTACTAAGAAGAACAGGAAAGACACAAAATGGAAACTAATTCAAACTGTTTTTCCCAGTCTAGGGTCAGAAAAGGGGACACTAAATTGGACTGATTGACTTCATGATTTGTCTGATTCCCCACACTGGGATGCTAATCTGCAATCACCAAAAGGAAAGTAGATTGTAAGGGAAGATAAGGAACAACAAACCACAGTTTTTGTATAAAGTCGGAATTATGTTCTTGTGCAACAAGCTCTGGACTTGGTGTTGCTGTGGTTTAAAAAAAAAAGAAGGAAGAATGAAATTTAAGGCAAGAGTTTTGTAAACACCACATTTGGCCCTAGTGGATCAGGGCAAGTCATGTTAAAGTGAATGTGGTCCAATAGCATTATCTGCAGAGCACAAATTTGGATCTACATAGCCTGAGCATACCCATATCATCATTAAATAAAGAATTAACTCCACCTATTTGAAACCTACCACAGAATACTGGAAAGGGACTGGTATATGAAATTGAATGGTATCTACAGGAAATCTATCCAGAACAGAGGATTATATGTTATCCAATGAAGAAAATGGAGGAGAAATAGTTGAAAAATTGGGTATTGCTGCAGGCAGCGTAATTTCACAATATCTAATGCGGATATAATGTCAAGTAGGTAATCATGTTTTGAATTTTAGATTTACTAATTAGTATTTTGGTGTGTCAGTTTAGATTACTAATAAAGGTAACTCTGGGAAGTAGGAAGAATTGAAAAAGAAATGTTGGAAAGATGTTCAATTAAAACATGAATCATTATGAAGACCAAGAGAAGTAAAGATAAATTCCAAGGACTACAGGGAGAGTCAAAATAAATCCATAGAGGAGATGAATTAGGACTTATATTATTGAGCAGCAGGTTTCTGGCTCGGGCTGCTGTGGGTAAAGAAAAGGAACAAGTAAAATTTATAACAAAGTTCCAAAGTTCACATATATCAATCTAGGTGGGGCAAGTTATGTTCAAGTCAAGAGGATTCAATGAAATTTTATCAGAAACACAAAAATGGACCCACTTTGACAGAAGATACCTATCTCATCATAAAACTGAGAATTTGTGCTATCAAACAATACTTTAGAAGGGAGGTGTGAGATATCCTGAAGGAAATGGAGAAGAGAGGGATGGAAAATTGATTATTTGTGGAGGCCACCCATCTAATAATCTCCATTGCCGTCATGAACGAAACTTGGATCTATTTGGCCAGAGGATACATACACCATTATAAAAATGAGAATTCATCTTATCCATTCCAAACCTGTCCCAACATAAATAAGGGAATTATGAGATACAATGAAAACAAATAATGGAAAATTAATCATTTGTGGTAGCCTGATCATACCACATAGAAGTAGCATGTTGAAAAACAGATGATTAGAAGCCACAGTTGAATCAGTGTCACTAAATTACAAACTGATTTTCTATAAAACTATGAGGTGGATTTCTCTCAAATATCATGGCCTTTTTTCTTAGTGTTTAGTCAAACATAAAACCATGTTGGTTTATTGAAGGGAAGCATTCAATAGGAAGAGAAACTCCAGCACAAGCCTTGCTCATTACCCTGAGGATCACAGGACATAGTTTACTTCTACTAAGTACTGCAATAAAAAAGGAAACTAATAGAAATCAATCATAGTTGGTTTTGTCAGTGCAAACCCAGAGAAATGATGACATTTTATCGGTATTCTTTTTGTATTCTTTCACTCTTCTACATCAAATGGTTTGAGCTGTTTTGATGTTAGCTCTGAGATGGCATCTTGGTTTAGGGACTGAAGAAACTATGTATAAAGTCAAATGACTCAGATTTCTATATCTTCATGCTGTGCTTCAGAACCAAAATCTTCATGCTAGTACTGGTCCCAGATGAATTGCCAATGCAGAAGTGGCTCTCCCTCAAGGGTTGAGGTTGACTGAAAAGAATCCCCTTACTCTAAGGGTAAAAATAGAACTTTCCTGGGTGAAATTCCCTCGAATGGCTTCCCAGAATAAATAGACCAACCCAAATGGGAATTCTAAAAATTTCTCAGATGGATCCCTACAACACATATACCAGTCCTGATGGAGGTCAAAATGAAAATAATTCCAGTGGTCCCTGAAACACTTAGAGGAACCTCAAATTTCTCAAACAGATTCCTAAAACACTTTAAGGAAATCAAATAGAGGTCTGTATTCAACCCCATATAAGACAAGTCAATAACATTTATCAAGTGCTTACTATGCACCTGACATTTTGCTAATGGCTAAGGAGATAAAGGTAAGAGACAATCCATCCTCTCAAGGAGCTCATAGTGGTGGAGATAACATGCAAACAATTATGGGCAAACTATATACATGATAAATGGGAAATAATAAATACAGGGAAGGCAGTAGAATTAAAGGGGATCAGGTAAGGCTTCTGGTAGAATGTGAGATTTTAGGTGGGATTTAAAGGAAGCCAGGAACTGGAGAAGAATAAGGCTTAGTGTAGACATGATATCTGCCTTCAAGCACTTAAAGGATTGTCATATGGAAAAGGGATTAAATGTGTTCTATATGAATGTAGAGAACAGATATAGGAGCCATGGTTAAAAGTTGCAAAGAGGCCAAATGAGATTTGTTATAAGGAAAAGCTGCCTGAAGCCTAAAACTATCCAAAAGTAGAATTAGTGGACTCCAGATGTAGTGGCCTTTCCTTCATAGGAGAGCCTCAAGAAAAATTGGGATGTCTGCTTCTTAGGTAAGACCATTTTTTCAGGTCTAGGTTGAACTTTATGGCCACTGAGGTCCTTGGTTAAGTGATTCTGTCATTTAATCCAATCAAACAAACCTTTATTTATGTCCTATTTATTAGATTATTATTTAAACCAAATCTGTGATTTCATTATTATATAAAACTCCCAACAAAGGAATTCCTTCTACCACTGCAGCTTGGCATGGGGTCTGCAACACATAGCCTTCAAGAGTTGCTTGGAACCCTGAAAAGTTAAGTGATTTGCCAAGAGTTGCATAGTCAGCATGTATCATAAGCAAAATCTGAGCTGAGATTTTCCTGGCTCTGAGGCTGGCCCTTTATTCGGTATGCCATGGTCCCTCTCACTGGGGATTTTTGTGGCTGTTGAGTCATCTCAGTCATGTCCAACTTTCTGTGACAAAATGAAATTGTCCCTCAAAGAACTTATATTCCATTGGAGGAAACCCAATATGAAGCAAATAAAGACCATATACACTTAGAGAGGAGAGAGAGAGAGAGAGAGAGAGAGAGAGAGAGAGAGAGAGAGAGAGAGAGAGAACTAACAATTGAGAGATCTGGGTAGACCTTATGTAGCTACTGAGCTCTCCTTGAGGGAAGCTAGAAATTTTATAAAGATAGCCAACAACTGAGCATATGTCAGGCATGAGGAGAAAAGCAGGAGAAGAAATGTCATGAGCAGGCAATAGTTAGTCTTCCAATTTCACTGAATGAAGAATGTGAAAAGGAATGATATGAAATATGTCTAAAAAGACTGCTACAGTGAAGACATTTGAATAGAGTGTCTATCCCGTGTCCAAATTAGAGAGAAAAGTGAACAATTCAATCATCTGGGCAAATAAATATTCAAAGGTTTGTTGTCTCAGTAATTAGGTATCTGAAGGAGTGATGGAATTGTCTGTTTTTCATTTCAATATTTTGGTACACAGAAGCAAAAGTGTTCATAGTAGAACAGCAGTTACTTAAAGAAGATGTTGAGTTTAGGCTCATGTCCAGTGCTAGAGAAAGGTAATTGAAGTATGCAGAGGATGGAAAGCAATGGATAGAGCACTAGATTTGGAGTCAGGAAAACTTGAGTTTAAACTGCCTTAGACACTTAACTAGTTATTTCCAACAAAAATAATAACTAATAATTGCCAGCATTTACATAGTGCTTTAAAGTTTGCAAAGTGCTACAATATGCTATCTCATTTGATCCTTGCAATAACCTTAGAAAGCAGGTGCTATTATTATCTCCATCTTACCAAATCAACAAGAACCTCCAAACCAAAAGACACAATGACTCCAGTGTAATGAATAGGGAAACAGAGACTGAGCGACTTGCTCAGGGTCACACTACTCATATGTATGTGATGCAGGATTTGAACTCAGGTTTTCCTACCTCCAAGTCTAGGACTCTTACCCACTATACTGCCTAGGCAAGTCAGTTAAGCCCTCTCAGTTACCTTAGCCTCAGTCTTCTTATTTGTGAAGTGAGGACAATAATCGCACCTACCTCCCAAGGTTGTTGTGAAGATCACATGTGATAATATATGTAAAGGACTTTGCAAATCTTAAAGTACCATATAAATGCTAGTTTTTATTTGTAGAAGTAGTAATACTACCTCCCCCAGTTATCTAACTCTAGGAAAACTAAAGTAACTGAATCATTGAGAATGGCTTGCCCCAAGTCCTGTCATTTGACTTGAATGGTGAACCCCAAATCTCCTAATACTATCACAGTTTCCCAGTATTCCCCCACTTACCCTTGGGTGTTCCTTGAGCTGAGCTCAGGGCCAACAGGGCCACTGAGAGAAGGAGCAGGAAAATCTTGGTAGTACCCATGATGTGGATATCACCTGTGTTGGACGAGCCCAGGGCAACCTTCCTTATAAAGACCTAGATGCACAGTGTTCCCATTGAAGCTATACACTCAGTCCTTTGTCTGAGGAATTATTTTATGCCAATCAAGTCCCTTCCATCCCTGAGCTGACCTGGGTTGTGTTGAGTTTGAAGGCTGGCAGGAGCTTCTTGCAAAAAAAAAAAAAGTCACGACTACATGCGACTTGCGTAAGGTCTTTGAAATCAAAGTTTCCTTGGCAGGAAACTCTCTATTGTATGGTATGTTATGATTGCAATTATGAATAATTTTCCATCTTGTGACTTCAATTCCAGAGAGAAACATGGGCTTCTTTTCATATTATGATATCCTGTGTTACACAAGCTATCTAAATATTATTTAGCTTATGCCCCTTCACTACCCTTCTTGCAATGCCAAGAATAAGTCAGTAAGTTCAATGTACAATGGAAGGATAAAATAACAGAAATTATATCACCATACACACAAATCGTGCAAGCAAGATATTCTCATATCCTCTTCTACTAGTAGCTGCATATCTAGCATTATCAGAACTTTTTGATCCCCTAAGACACAGTTTATGTGCGACCAGGCCATCATACCATGTTTCTTCTTCACCAACATTCTAAATGATATTTCTAAAAGCACATCCACTAACTAAACTTTGTAGATTCCTAATCCATTCTTCTTACAGTTAGTATGTCTGTTCGTGCTGTTTTTCAATATCCTACTTACCAGATCCCTATTATGCTGCTTTATTTTAGGTAAAGATCTTTCCCCTTGGCTATCTCTTTCTGCATTCCTATCCCCATTCCTATTCCACTCAGCCCGTGCATACCCAAGTCCAATTTGCCTTCACTCACCCTCGCAATACTATGTCCTTCAAATTACTGTTCTATTATAAACACTTACCTAAATCAATGGTGTCAGACTCAGATAGAAATGGATCTTTGCAGGCCATATGTTGACTTGGAAAACCATAAATTAATACTACCTAAATTATCAAAATGTTTTGTCAAACATTTCCCAGTTACATTCAAATCTGGCTCAGGCAATGCTTGGAAGGTTTGCAGTTTGACATCTCTGCCCTAAATTATCAATATATTTTTGTTTTCACTTCCATTCCTAACAGAAATGTAGTTATTCTCTAAGGATGAAATATGCCTAAAAACTCTGTTCAGTGCAGGTCCCCCTCTCACCACTTCCTCCTGAGTTTCGAATCGAGGCAGAGGTATTAACATGCACAGCCTGTTTCAGATCATTACTCAGTTATCTTCACTCAAAAAAAACCTTGCATATTTTGGGTTTCTATTCTCAAAAGTAATGAATAAGCTCCTTACTGACTTCTCAAAGCAATTATTAGGGGTTGCAAAAGATCGTATACATGTATGGATGTGTGTATATATATTTGTACATATTGTATACACATATATTTATATATGTAAACTTGTAATAAACCAATAACATGTCACACGTGGTGTTTAAAAGTTATTGTTATGTGATACATATCAAACACTCAAATATTTTTGTACTAATAAAATTAATGCAGACAGAATCTGGGAAATAAATTGCCCAATGGGAAAATCTTTATGTCAAATATCACCGCTAAACACTGGCACCTAAGATAGATGGATAAAAATTGACACAAATAAATGAGTCCATTCCCAACAGATAAGTGCTTTAAGAACATAGGTTTCAAAAGAAGGATTTTGAACTAAAAAAATTATGAAAACAAGTTCCAAATCACTAATAATAAGAGAAATATGCACAACTTGGAGCAACTCGAAGCTTTTACCTCATGCAATACAATTTATCAAAAATGTCCAAAAATAGAAAAAGTCAATTTTGGAGAAAATATGGGAAGACAGGAATACTAATACAGTATTAGTATAGCTGTCGATTAGTCCTACTAGTATGGACAACAATTTAGAGTTATTAAAGAAGAATAGAAAGCTGTGTATATGTGTGTATGTGTGTGTGTGTGTGTGTGTGTGTGTGTGTAATATGTATACATATACATATACATACATAAATACATATATATATATAATATATATAGATGTCCTTTGACCCCAAGACCTTATGAATTGGCAAATACCTCAATAAACTCAAACAGAAACAAAGACTGGAAAGAAACTGAGTGTCCATCGAATGGGGGAATGACTAACCAAGCTTAGGAATACAAATATAATAAAATATTTGTGTTCATTATGAATTAAGAGACATGAGAAATTCAGAGAAATGTGGGAGTATCTGCATGTACCAATGTAAATGAAATAAATACAGCTAAAAAGAATACCCCCCGAAACCAAAATACATAATGACTACAATGTGATGAAAAAGAAAATTCACTAAAAGTAAGCTAAATCCTGGAAAAACCAACAGTGATCCCAGAGAGCAGATAATGAAAATACCCATCCTTCATCTTGGCAGAGAAAGAGGTGAGTATTAGAGCAGAAAATTGCATGCATTGTCAGAGGCAGTCTCTGTATTAGATATTTTTTTCCCTTCTATTTCTTTTTTACAAAGGAGGGTTTGATTCAGGGAGTTAGTTGAATTTGGGAAAGCACATAAAGAAAAAAAAGGGGGGCAGCTAGATGGCACAGTGGATAGAGCACCAGCCCTGGAGTCAGGAGGACCTGAGTTCAAATCTGGCATTAGACACATAATACTCACTAGCTGTGTGACTCAGGGCAAGTCACTTAACCCCAATTGCTTCATATTAAGAAAGAAAGAAAGAAAGAAAGAAAGAAAGAAAGAAAGAAAGAAAGAAAGAAAGAAAGAAAGAAAGAAAGAAAAAGGAATCAATTACATTTATTAAAAAAACCCAAGAAAGTATAAAAGTAAAGTAAGTACTTCAACAATGGGCTACAGCACACAAGCACACAACCCATTTTATTTGGTGAAAGTATACCGCTCATGTAGCATTCACTGTAAAGTCAGTGGTCTTGCATCAAGGCTGATATTGTCTCTTGTGCTTCATCCTTAAGAGTTCCTGCAAAGCTGTCTTGTGCTGCAGCTTCCTTATTTCTGAAGATACCTTCACTTTAGGATTAGTCTGACTTCTAGACCAAACATCACACAAGGTAATGATCCCTGGCTAATGGAATCTACCTAAATTTTTATTATGGCGACTCTGGTAAGGCAGTTGACAAAACTTCTAGGGAAAATCCCTTGCCAATTAATCAGATTAAGAAGGAGGAAACGCCAAAGAGGAATTCCCTCACTGGCCAAATTAATTATCAGAAAATTATAAACTCTTTAGTGATAGAATGTGTGCATTGTGTTGAGTTCATAAAACTAGTTAGTTTACCTTACCAATGCAAAGAAATGCATGTTAAACAATAGTATATGAAGTCAATTCAGGAACTATGTGAATAGTTCTAAGAGTGTTGATTAATGGGCTAATGTCAAACTACTGGGAGAATTCTACTGAAATGCCCCAGGGTCTTGCCCTTAGCCTTGTTGTGTTCAATATCATTATTCCTGACTTAAAGGCATAAAAAATTTATCCAATTTTCCCCAAATAGTTAAGGTTTGGGATCCTGTTAGGCATTGCCCTTGATAAGCCATATTTGGAGAAAACACTGGCTTTTTTGTCCAATATAACATTTGACTCATATTCAGTTTGTAGTTTACCAAAAGCCCCAGAGCATTTTTACACATTGATCAACTAGGCACACCACTCCCATCATGCATTGCTGAAGTTGATATTTTGGATCCAAATTCAGGACTTTACATTTTTTCTTTATTAAATTAAGTATTATTACAAATATTTTGTGGAGAAGTGTTCCCAAGAGAAGAACCACTTTTGATAAGATTGATTTACTTTACTTTAAATAAATAAAATTGGCTTTTCCCAGACAATAAACTGTGATTTGGGCTAGAGATTTCTAGCACTTTCTACCTATAAAGACTCATTTAGTATCCATAGCTACTAGATGTTCAATAAATATTTATTGAATGATGAAGAGACATGTTCTAGGACCCTGCCAAGAGGAACACTTTAGTTTTTTATGCCCATTCCTCTTGAGATTCTTAGAGCCTGGAGTCTATGAGGTCTGGGTGGATGTGCAGGTAACAGCAGATTATTTTTTTTAAAAAGAACACTAGGAAGAACAGGTGAAAAGAAAGAAAAAGGCAGTGGTTGTTTTGGCTGGGGCACTTTTCAAGCCACATTGCCACATTCTATCTTGCCAGGGTAGAGTAGATCCTAATTCTTCTTGTATACCTGCAACATGATGGAGCTTTGTTCTTGTTCTACTAACCAGACTGATCAGTAGAGCATGAGATGAGCCTCATATAAGGCCACTTCTGTGAGTGACTCTTCTATTCATGGTGTGGTAGGGTTGTGGGGAGAGATTATATACCATCCTGAAAGGTAAGGTCAAGGAGGTGGTTTGAGGGTCAAAATAAGAGTGATGGGTTTGTGCTCTATGAGCTTGCGCTTGTGATGCTTCTCAAGATTGTCATGCTTTTCCTAATCCAATTCAACTGTTTTACTTTCAGTTACAATAAGAAGTCTAAATGATTTGTTAACAATAACTGATTTAAGAAGATAGAGTTTCTCATGGGATGGGGGCTGGGACAACATGTCGAATCTGGGTCCTGTGGACTTAGGAGTAATAGGTAAGAAAAATAGCCCATGAATTCCTAAAGAAGCTATTTTATTTCTGTGGGCTTTCCTTGTGATTAATTTTAACTTCTTGAAAGACAAATATTACACTTTTCTCCCTTCTCTTCTAGTCTGTATTTAATAGTTCAAAGTTTTTTTCTTGTTCCTCACTGAAAGCCTTCTTGAAAATAACAACTATTTTTTCACTGTACTATGGTGAATAAAGTGCCAATTTGGTCTGCATAACATCTCATATACTATTGTAACATTACTGATCACTGTTGCTTCGTATTTTGTACATTGTGTGCAGACTGAGACCAAATAGTAGCAGAAGTGTACAACCACTGTAATGCTGGCAGGTATTAGCACCTCCTGAATTAATACTGCCTAGGGAAAGCCTTCTTCAGATGGTCAAAAGCTCAGTGTGTCTAGGGCAGACAGACTGAATCATGTGGGTAGAGGGTACTGCATGATAATGACCTATTCGGGAAGCTGGGTATTTTATCAGAAAAAAGAACAGGTTGGATATGACAAGCTGCTGCAAATGCTATAACCAGGTTCTTTGAGGAGGGGTCATCTGTCAGAAGATAGGTGTAAATAGTTGTCACGAGGAAAATTAGTCTCACCTGGTTTAAAATCATCTCCTCACCTATGGGCTACTAAAGTAAAAGGAGAAGCCACCTGGGTCACGTGGATTCAAGTTCAGTCTCTTAGGGCAAGTATGCTGAGAAATAAAAGTTTAAACAATCTCTTCTTTAAGAAGAGCATGGTTTGAGAGGTTGAGGCAGTGCACTTTCATAACAGTACCTTAGAGTACTGGAGAAAAAGAGCTGTATATGATACAAGAGGGCTAATAGAAAGTCAAGTGTATTTGGTCATCTGTTGAGACAAGAATTAGGCATTCATTGATTGATAAGATGAATTCCCTTGAACCAGTAGCAGGAAATGTATATATGACTGAAACTGGAGACTGACCCAGACCTTGGAGAACCTAAGTCATATCCCACTAACATCCTTTCTTAGGTTCCTTTTTTTTTTTTTGGTGAGGCAATTGGGGTTAAGTGACTTGCCCAGGGTCACACAGCTAGTAGGCCAGATTTGAACTTAGGTCCTCTTGACCCCAGGGCCTCAGCTCTATCCACTGCACCACCTAGCTGCCTCCTCTTAGGTTCTTCCAATGTGGACTCATAGAAACTCTGTGGCAGTTAGAGATCTGAAGAAGTAGAGTAGCTTACTATGATGGACAATGAATTCCAAAGGATCATTTTATTCTAGTCATTTTGTGAAAGATACCTGCATAAAATACCTCTACTGCCTATATGCATAGGTCAGACCTCTATATGTTGAGGAGGGACATGTTTTTGGGGATGCTATAAAAGTGATGGGTGTGTATTACCTCTTGCTTGATGTTTCCCACTATTGCCATGCTTTTGTTAATCCAATTAACCTATTCTGCTTCAGATTATGATAAGTGATTTGTTAGCAATAGCCAGATCTGAGAGGAAGATCTGTTTTGTGGGATGGGGACTAAGTCAAGGTAGAGTATATTGAACCTAGGTAACAGGTAGACCAACACAAACCCCTACCGAGCCTTTTATAGATGAATGAATGAAGTTCCAGAGACACTTGGGCAAAAAGATCAAGACAAGGTGCTAGTACATAAGTAATTTAACCTATGACTTTGGGCACAACACTTAATTTCTGAGCCCTGTTTTTTCATCTGAAAATAAGAGACTTGGACAAAGTAACTTCTAAGTTACCTTTCAGATCAAAATCCTTTTGCAATTACAGCTGATTTTTTTTTTAAAGTGAGGTCCCCCCAGCTCTAAAATTCTTGATTTTTGATATTTTATAATGTCACATTTAACTAATCATATAACATCCCCTCGCTTATACAAATTTTCTAAATGTCAAATGACTTAGACTCTATCCAAAAATTTTTCTAATAACAAGGATTAAGAAATGGAATCGATCCACAATTAAAGATTAAAATAACACAAGTTATATCACAAGACAAAACAAAAAGCCAATGAGACAAAGAGGAAGCTGTGTTCAGAGTCAGGAAGGGACAACCTTTGAGGACAAGGACTGTTTTGGTCTTTCTTATTGTCCTTGGAACTTAGTACATGGTACGTGTAAGTCCTTGATAAATGCTTAATCAGTCGGTTGGTTTCTAACATCAAAATCTGAAGTCATCTTTAGTGGGTACTTCTGATTTCCTACAAAGTGAATTCTGTAACACTTGAGGTAATACCTTTGCTGGGCTCAGGACTCTCCATCTCCACTTTAGAAACTAATTCCTATTGCCCAGATCTCTTACAAGCTAAATTCTTTCTTTATGTGCAGTTTCAAGAGACCCCCAGCAGAACTCAGAAAATAAGCCTCAAAATGACATTTAGGGTGTGACAATAGATGCTGAGGCTTTTTTAAGGGCAAAGTTTAAAGAGGACAGGAGTTTGGAAAATAACAGTGTCTGATATAAGCAACTTGATGCTATCTCCTTCTGGACAACCCTTTCCATTCAGTTTTGAAATGAAAATACAAAGAAGCAATTGAGATAATTGAAATACTCTGAAGTTGACCTTTGGTTACCCCATTCTTCAAAGGTAGAGATCACGAAGATTTTGGGAGAGAGAGGGACAGGTGGAAAGAAACAAACAAAAAAAATAGAAAGCTCTGCGATCCAGAGAGTCAGAAAGGATACTCAAATGAAGTGGAAGATGATCCAGATGTTGACCCTTAGTATGGAGTGTTGTGTGTGAGGAACAGCAAATAGGCCAATGTGTCTGGATCAAAGAATGTGCAGAGGACAGTAATGTGTTAAAAGACGAGAAAGACAGGAAGGGAACAAGCTATGAAAGAGCATTAAATGACAAATAAAGGATTTTGTATTGTATCCTGGAGGTAGTAGGGGAACGTTGGAGTTTTTTGAATAGAAGAGTGAACATGATCAGATCTGTGCTTTAGAAAAATGACTTTGGCAGCCAGGTAGAGGCTGGACTAGAACGAGGACAGCCTTGTGACAGGAAGGCCAATTAGGAGACAACTTCTGTCATCCAAGCAAAAAGTCATGAGGACCTGAACTGGGGTGGTAGCTCTGTGAGTGGAGAGAAGGGGAACTGTGCAAATTCACTGCTAGGATTCATTTTCTTCTTTGTACTTGTATCTCCAGTGCCTAGTAGAGTACCTGGCATATAGTAGGTGCCAAGTAAATGCTTGTTGATTGATTGGTTATAGAGAAATAAATCACAAGATTTAGCAACTGATTAGATAAATAGAATAAATGAAAGAGAAGAATAGAGGCTTACACTGAAGTGGTGAATGTAGGTGACTGGAAAAGTGATGGTACTCTCAGCAGAAGTTGGCCTCAATAGAAGAAATTGAAGTGAATTGCTTTCAGAATCAAGATAGATGAGAAAAAATGGTCGCAATTATAGGTAAGAAAATCTCTCTTACGGTATAGAAAGCAACTCTAACCTCAAAGATAAAATTAAACCCTGGATCTGAATGCAAAATTTTAGGAGCTTTGCAATGTAAATTTAACAGGTGATGCCTCATGCCTTTCTAGCTCTTCGTAATGGAGAAGGAAATGATATACCCTGTGTTTTCCCCTCTCAGTTCCAGCCTGGAAGGTGGACCCCAATTGAACAAATTGTTCAATTGAAACAATTGTTTTCCATTAATTAGTGGAACAGGACCCCCTGATTCAAAAGTGACTCTTTTATTGGAAAAGGGGGAAAACGTACTGACCTTCAACTCTCACAGAATTAAAATGAAATAAGGAAATAAGACATCACTTCTACTTTTGGTGAGGAAGCAGTAAAGAGAAGGCAAGGAGAATATTACTAGGAACATGTGACTTTACTGAAGTATAAGTGATATGTGAGCTTAAAGATACAGGCCTTGCAATGACAGAGGCTTGACAAGCAGATTCTAAAAAGTATGGAATTGAGGGAGAAATTTGCAGTGACCTTTACCAAACATACTTTGTGTTTCTGCTGTGACAAGTGACACATGACTCCTGGTATAGATGTGACTTACACATTTCTGAACTTAAAAACAAGAAGAATATTGACTGAAACTTTGATAAGCTCCAAAAAAGGCATTAGAAAAATTTACCTCTTCAAATGAGCAAAGGAAGTAATGATTGTAAATGATTGTGGATCATTATATAGAGCCAAAGGTGATACTATATGAATGCTAGCCATTATTATTACTGGCCACTACCGGAAAAGAACAACTAGAATAAAGGACAGAATAAAAATGATTAGTGATGAATTAAAACTTAAGATTAGTGAAGAGATAGAAAGAGGGGATTTAGCTTCCCTCAATAAGCTTATGTCCCCCAAATACACTTCATCCAAGGGTCTCCCTTCTAGAGAAGATGAAAGGGTAGGGGGAATGTAGCCAAACTCTACAAGCAATCATAGGGAGAGAAACCTTGTCTGAAAGGCTAAAAGGATTTCAAAGAGAAAATGAAAAAGATAAAAGAATAAAAAGAAAATAAATAAAAAAGATAAAAAAAGATAAAAAGAATATGAAGAAATAGAAGGAAATTCTAACCTGTGGCAGGAGGTTGGGGGTAGAAGATTATGAAAATAGAGCATGAAGGGAAGAAGGACCACTGAATTCTTGGAGCTATATAATTAGGGTAAGGATTTTCCTATAAAGCATAAAGCTAGACTCTGAGAATTAAATAACTCTTTGTGGACCAAATAAAGATGATGCTTCTTATTATCAGGTACTCAAGGAGAGGGGTCATCCAATAACTGTCAGAGGAAGATTAAAAGAATAATAATGATTTGTGACTTCCTCCTGTGTGAAATGAAATGTCTGTTTGTTGATCTGACATTAGTGTTATCTTCCTTGGGCATGTATCCAGAACATGATGGAGAGTCTTTTCAGACTTGGCAATTCTGACAACCCTTACCCCTGTCTCATAGTTGATGTAAGGACAAATGATCCTTGAATTTGGAACCTTGTTCAGAATTGTGAATTTCTAAGCAAAAAAAAAAATGGACTTTTAAGGAATATATGACTTTTTATCACTACTGCTGATTTCAGATAAAGGTTTCAGAAGATAAAAAATAGATTTGGGAAATGAACAATTGTTCTAAAAAATGATGTCTAAGAATAAAATTTTATTTGTGGGTCTAAAATATAGGAAGCGTAGACTCTTGTCCAGGGATGAAGTACTCCTAGCAAATGCCTATAGAAGTATATTTATGTATGGGAGAAAAAGACTTTATGGCAGAGGCTAGTAAACTTATTAAAAGTTCAAGGCAATTTTCTTTTCTTTTTTATTTTTAAGTTAAGGAATTTATTATTGTGGGTCCATGCCCAAAGAGTCATAGTGCCATCATGCCTGTTAGCTCATAGAAGCAATGACAACTTGGGCTGAGGTAAAAGTAGAAAAAGAAGCTCTAATAAACCCCCAAACACCTCCCCAAAGCAATAGCAGAGCAGAGCTTAAGTAAATGGAATATAAGCCCATTCCCAAAGCCCACTGATATGGGTCTTTATCCTAAGTGACAGAGATCACTGTCCTGCACCTGCATGAAGGGTGAGGCAGAGTTGATGAGAGTCGGAGAAAGGATAGCTCCTTAGTTTTCTTGGACTCACTGAGTCTCTTTGGGCTTCAGGAGTTTCTGGCTTCCAGCTTCAAGAGAGAAAGATGGATAATGCTTACCTGATTTCAGGTTGCTGAAGGAAAAGGCTCTGGGAAGAAGCTAACATAAGAGGAGGTGGAAGTGAAGGTCACTATATTACAGACAATGGAGAACTTCCTCTTGGGTGAAATCTAGGACTATCTCTCTTGGTTGAACTGAATTAACTTGCTTGCAATGGGAGAATTCTTTTACTCTGTATCATCTGTTATATGTTCTCATGTCATACATTCTTTGAGTTCTGTTGTGCTATGATTTGGATAAATGGGTATTTGGATAAATTAGCTAATTGGTATATGTGTGTTCATTGTGGAACTGGTATTTGGTGGGAAGGAAGTAATAGATAAAGAGCTCCCAGAAATATCAGTCTGGTCCCAGAGGCATTATCTGAAGTCAGTGGAGTACTTCAACTATCTGGACATGCTGGTTCTGTCTCTGTCTTTCTCTCTATCTCTGTCTCTCTCTCTCTTTCTGCCTGTTTTGCTTTCTCTCTGTCTGTCTCTCTGCCTCTAACTCTTTCTCTCTCTTGGTTTAGGAGCTTATGATCTGTACTTTTCCTAGGAAGGCCTCATCAGAGCATATAAACAAAAGAATCGTTGATGTGGTTTTCAAGAACTTTTCTTGAGTGAGGTGAGATTCAAACCCAGGCTTCCTGTTTTGAAGTCCACTATTCTTTGTATTTCCCACTTGGACAAAGAGTCTCATGTAATCTTTGTAAATGCCATGGAGAGATGTAGGATCAATTAATGTAAAATTAGATGGTTTCAAAACTTCTCAAATGATTGGAGATAAAGAGCAGTCATTTAATGACTTGATTTCAACCTCAGGGCAGAGCTGCCTTTGGAGAACTGTCCTTGGTCGTGTGCTATTCAAAATTTGTATTAGTGGTGAATCAAAGTATAAATGGCATGCTTGTCAGATTTACAGATCACTTTAATCTGAGAGAGAATGACACCATGGATGACAGTTTGTATCTTTAAAAAGATTTTTATAGGCTCAAATGATGGATTGGATTTAATAAGTTGAAATTCAATAGGGATAAAATAAAATCTTATACTTTATACTTAGTATATACTTAGTCTGAAAAAAATCAATTTCACAAGTAGAGGATAGTGAAAGCATAGATATATAAGAGTTTATGTGGGAAAGATCTGGGAGCGGGTTTTACTGGACTACAATCCTAGTGTAAGTAAACAGTGAGCGGCATGATAGCCAAAACAGCTGATGTAGCTTTGGATAGCATTAAAAGGCATACGGTGACAAAATCAGAGAGGGGATAATTTAGCTGTTCTCTTTTCTGGTCACATTACATATATATTTGTATGGTCAGCAATGCTGTCCTTATCATTATAAGTCTTCAAATAGAGCTTAGATGACTACTTGTCAGGAATGTTACAGAGCAACATTCTCCTTTAACTCTTCTCAGAATTTCTAGCTTTCCTCAAAATACTGCTTAAATGCCCCCTCCTACATAAGACCTTTTCTGATCTCTCCTATTGCTTAATGTTCCCTTTCTCTTACTTGCATATATATATATATATATATATATATATATATATATATATATGCATATATATATATATATATATATATATATATATATATACATATATATATATATATATATATATATATATATATATATATTATATATATATATATATATATATAGTATTCTCTGATAGAATGTAGCCTCCTTGAAGGCAGGAGCTCTTTCCTTATTGACTATGAATCTCTAGGCCCTAGCAGAATATTCTGCACATAGAAGGTGCTTAATTAATGCTCATTTAATTGAACAGAAATGAATAGAGAGGATTCTGGTTACATCATATAGATTATATTAGGATTATTATTGCATATATGTAGATCTTGAAGTGAAGCAAAGGTCATCCAATCCAATGTTCCTCATTTTACAGATAAGGAAATTCAGGCCTATGGAGGTGAAGTGATTTACCCGAGTTATTGTAGGTAGTAGATGACAGAGGTGGAATTTGAACTCGGGTCCTATGACTCCAGGGCTAGTACACTTCCCATAGCCACCAGGTGATTTGACTTCTAAGGCCTTTCCAATTTTGAGTTCCATGATACTCACTTTACCCTTCTCCCTAAGGAGTTTCTCAGGAAAGTATTCTTTGGGGAATATTATGACATATGAGATTTGATACATGATATGATAAATATATGAGCCTCACATACATATAATCAGTTCATAAAATTACTCTAAATGGCACTCCCTTCATGAGTTATTAGTATCAACACTAAAGGGTCATTTTAAAATCTCAGAGGAATTTTCTAGTCTTTCCTCTCTCTCACCCCTTACATCTAAGCAACTGTGAAGTCCTGTTGATTCTACCTCTATACTATAGTCCCCTTTTGCCTCTTCCTCTCTACTCATTCTACTACCACCATTCATTGCCTCCTACCTGAGCTAAAAGAACTGGTCTATATACGTTCAGCTTCTCTTTTCTCTAGTTCTCCGTTTACACAGCTGCAAAATATGTCTCCCAATGTACCAGTTTGACCATTTCACTCCTCTGCTCATAAGGTGCAATGATGCCTCATTGTCGATAGTACAAAGAGTTCCTTCCTCATCATGATGACTAGAACCCTTGTATAATGCCAGTCATATTTAACACTTGTGACATATATGAAGAAGCAGCATGATATAGTGGAGAGAGAGCCATTTTCAGAGTCAGAAAGACCTACGTTCAAATCTCACCGCTGGTGCATCTTGGCTTTGTGACCATGGGCAAGTGGTTCAACCTTTCAGGCAAGTCTCTAAGGCTGTACATTGCAGAGCAGTTGCTGATTTGCATTGGAAGATGGATTTTCTTCAAAAAGATAACCACAGAGTGATGAAATCATAAGTCTAGTAGACACAAAACAAAACAAAACCTTTAATGACCTTTTTAAAGTCACTGAACTGATAACTCCACTTGGGGCAACTAGGTGGCACAATGGATAGAGCACCAGACCTGAAGTTGGGAAGACTCTTCTTCCTGAGCTGAAATATGGCCTCAGACATTTACCAGCTGTGTGAACCTGGGCAAGTCCCTTAACCTTGTTTGCCTCAGTTCCTCATGTGTAAAAATGAGCTGGAGAAAGAAATGGAAATGACAACTCATTCCAGGATCTTTGCCAAGCAAAACCCAAACTGGGTCATGAAGAGTTGGGCACAATGAAAAGAATTTAAAAAAATTTCAAAGTGCCAGGCTAGGCATGGGGATACCAGAGATAACAATGAAAAACATTTCCTGCCCTCAAGGAACTAACATTCCACTAAACTTCTTTCAGTCTTAACTGCTCCCAACTCCTTACACTTGTACAGGCCATCCTCAATGCCTAGTATGCATTTTTCCCACATAATTTCTTTTAACTTTTCTCTTTCTTCGAGAGGCAATGGAATGAATACAATGTTAAAAGCATGTTGAACTGGCAAAGA